>NW_028238145.1:0-245000 GCF_015680905.1 Coptis chinensis | reverse complement strand
ATGTCAGATTTATATTAAAAAATGGTCAAAAAGTCAACCGATATATATCGATTATATCGGCGATATAAAGTTTTATATCAAAAATTCCGATATATATCAAGAAAAAAAAAAGTTCTATATTCGGTGCATATATATCGAAAATATCAATGTCGGTGTACCAAAATACCGATATATATCAACGATATATAAGATATATCGGTGATATTTTGGTCCTTGCTTCACCCAACCACCCAAAAAGAAGTGAAAAACAAACAAAACTACCAATTACAGGGCAGCACTTCAGTTTTTGGTAGATAATGAGTTGGAGCACTTAGCTGATAACTGTGGCCCAATCTTTAAGATACGTATTGGTGTTAATCATGCATTGGTGGTGAGTAATTCGGATATCGTAAAGGAGTGCTTCACTACTAGTGATAAGGCTTTTGCTTCTCGTCCTACCTCTACGGCATCAAAGATCCTGGGCTATGATTATGTCTTGTTTGGCATGGCTCCTTATGGACAGTATTGGGTGGAACTACGCAAAATAACCGTGTCGGAACTCCTCTCAAATCGCAGGCTCGAACTACTAAAGCATGTTAGGAACTCTGAAATCGATACATCTATCCAAAAACTATACAAGGTGTGGAAGAATCGTGATAAGGCAAAAGGTCCAGTCTTAGTAGACATGAAGCAATGGTTTGGAGACTTGACCCTCAATGTGATTCTAAGGATGATTGCAGGAAAGAGATACTCTTGTTCACTGTCTTCTTGTGATGATTGCAAGGACATGTCAAAAGGGAATGAGAGATTTCCTTAGGCTGTTGGGGCTATTCGTCATCGAAGACGCACTTCCGTATCTAAGTTGGCTCGACTTGCAAGGTTACAAGAAAGAGATGAAAAACACAGCAAAAGAACTTGATTCTGTTTTTCAGAGATGGCTGGAAGAGCATAAACGGATGAGACAAACCGGTGAACTGAATAGGGAGCACGACTTCATGGATGTTTTAATGTCCGTATTGGAAGACACAGATATCTGAATACGACAGTGATACTATCATCAAGTCTACTTGCCTGGTAAGTAAACCTTTCTGAAATCTGAATAACCTTCTGGACATTTTTATACGACAACAGTGCTGAATGACTACGAACTAAATTTGTATAGTGCAGCACCATGCTGGAAAAGTACACCAGGTAATGCCAAGAGGTAACTAAGGCATTGGAACTCAAATGCAGACAAGTGAATACAGTATCAAGCTAATTGGGTGTGACGAGATCAAATTTTCTATTCCCCCCCTTCTTCCAAAACTAAGTGCCAAATGGCAAAACAACTAAGTGTCACGTGGCAAACAACCAATTGCAAGGTTGACCCCGCCCCCCTTCACCCAATAAAAAAACACTGAAAAACCAATAAAAACAACTGAAAAACCAAAAATGAAGTGCAAAATCAAAACTATTCTCCAAATATAGTCACGAATGTTAATGTGATACAGCTACTTACCTCAGTATCCCATATGCGAACCACAGCTTACTAATAGTAGTCTTCTCCAATTAAGGGGGCCAATAAAGCTCACAAATAACATTACTATTGCTGACTTGCTGTTGCTATCACGCGTAACCAACTAACAGTTCGTTATCATGCTGTACATCACTAACATCTCACCCTGTCAAAGTGTCGAACAGTACATCAATATTCAATAACCAACCACAGCGAAAAAGATAGAAAGGAAAAATGAGAAACCAAACAAATGTTCAGAGATTAAACGAATCGAATGATGGGCAACTGTAAGGACTTAATTGTGGTGGGCTTGATTGCTTGAACAATACAAACAAGAGTGTATGGCAATAGTTTCTGTTGAAACGTCAATAACTAATTGAAGTAATTCTATTTGAATGGTCGAATAGGTATGAGTGATGAATTGTGAGAGGGACTTCATTGTGGTGGAAGGTAAGTCTTTCGACGTAGATTGGGGGAATGTTACTTGTGGTGGGGAGGACTAAACAAACATATCCCATATCTTCTCCCCTGTTTCTCTATCTCCTCTTTCTTCAGTCAGCAATAAATAAAAAAAATCGAAAATATAATAATAGAACAAATGAGTTAAGAAATCCCAAGACCCAATTCAGGTTATCATCAGAGAAACATACTTTGTCAACTTTTAATGGAGATTTCACTGTGTGCATCATACTTCTTGCTCTGCTACTCATCTTCTTCACTTCTTCAAAAACTAGAAAACTCTGCAACACCCTTATAGGAAAACAAACTAAACAACATTTTAAACTGAAAAAAGCAAACTCAAGTTGGCATTAAAAAAAAAAACTTGTAAAATCAACCTTGAGATGAATTTCACTGCATTAAGCGGGAAACTTGAAACAAAACCAAAATAACAACAGTGTGTTCGGTTTCTTCAACAGTGTCAACTGTGAAGTAATAAAACAAGACAGAAACAAACGACGAGATTTCCAAGTCAGTGGAGCAGAAGAGCAACAACAAACAACTGTCAAACTACGTTGTTGCTTGTTTTTTTTTTAAGAAAGAGAGAAAGAGAAAGAGAAAGAGAGTGGGAAAATGGGAAATGCAAGAGACCGCATCTTCATTATCAATAAACATGCTGCGCTGCCTTTTTGCTGCTCTCACTTTCTGTATCTGGCCAGTGCTGAGTAATAACTGTGTTTGCATGCTTGCGTTTCTTTTCTTTTCATTAAGTAGTCATTATCTTTAACAACTACGGTTAATAACATGCTTTTGTACACAAGCTGCACAAAACCACATGCTTTTCTAACTAGCTTTTTAGTGGGGAATGGGGTTGGTGGGGCTAGTGTTTCATCCGCCCCGTGTTGGGAAATGCTAATAAGCAAGCCTATATTGATAAAAGTTTCATCAGTGCATATCGTGGTCACACTCATTTTTACAGACCGTGCGTGCTCCTAAACATTATGCAATTGTCGACTGCTAATCGTCTTTGCAAATACCTAATGGCATTTTGAGATAGCTAGGTACAGAGTTTTGCTTCTCAGTGCTTTTCAAATAACTGTTTTTTTATCTGCACATCAATATCAGAGGTTTACAACATTTCAGTCTATACAAAATGCACCCACGCAGATGCAATGCTGTTATTGCTTTTATTTTTTCGATAATCAACACTGCTGTTATTGCGACTTCCTGCTATTGGGCATAGAGAGGGGGCATATCTTACCTGAAGGGATTTCAAGCGCTCAACTTAGAAACTTTAGGAATGTTCGGGACTCCCCTGCTCCCTTGTTAAAAGCTGCTGCCACCAGAGATGCCCCAGCTGACTGCTGCCGCAAGCTTTCTTCCACCTGCTACTACCTCCTGTTGCGTGCTGCTGGAGTGCTCCACCTCCTGTTTGCCTGCTTCTATTTCCCTGCTGCTGCTACTACTTCTTTCTTCTCTTGTAATGTATTGGCGTCAGCAGCTCTCTCACCCAATTTGTAATATAACAGAATTCACTCACAATTCTCAATACACTGTTGTCTCTCTCTCTGTCCTACATTCATAAACCCATAATAATTTCAGTCACTTCTTTGGCATCATCAGCATTTAAGACCTATATTAATGTTATTAATGGGACCCTGGTATGGAGGAAAATGTGCTTAGGATTGCAACACCTATTGATGCAATGCTGTAATATTGGCCCGACTGCCAATTTAACAGGAATGCACTCAAGACGTTCCCATACATTTTTATTCAACTTCACTAATGAGTGTGCTGTAATTAGAGAGAGAGTGTGTACAGTTAAAAAAGAGAAAAAAAGGAAGCTCTGTGTCTCTGTATATAGGTGGTGCTGTCTGTGTACAGCTTGTTTAAGGTGTGTGCTGAGTGGTCAAGTGTTTTTTGCGCGATGCTGGTGTCACAGTTTGTGTTAACTTGGTGTTAGTTGGTGGAAGGTGGTAGAAGGGGGCATATCTTACGCCAAGGGATTTCAAGCGCTCAACTTACAAAGTTCAGGAATGTTCGGGCTTCACTTCCTAAGTTCGGGGATTTTGGGGCAGGAGACTCATTTGGGAATTCAATGAAAGAGTTCGTCCTATCATTTTTAGAAATAAGATGTTTATCAAGGTCAGTCTATTAAACAGAGATTGGATTCCCGCCCTTAGAATTCAAGGTGTGTGCTCAGTGGTAAACTGTTTTTTGCGCGGTAGCCAAATCAAGTGCAAAATCATAACTATTCAATATAGTCCCGAATGTTGAATGTGATACGACTACTTACCTCAGTATCCCATTATCACTAACCACAGCATCTTCACCCGCACTAATAATAGTCTTCTTCAGAGGACCAAATACAGCTCTCTTAATTTTACCTCCAGGCCTCTTTATTTCCAGAATACATTTCCCAGACTCTGCAAGTGAACGTCATTAAGTGGTTTAACGATCTAAAAAAAAAATGTGAATAAGCAAGTTAAAGCATCATTAAAAACCAAAAGACGTTCTCTCAAACTTACATCAAACAAAATGGGATCCAACATGTTTTTTTCTAGGCAGACTGAACCTAAAGTGGAATTCACAAAAAACTCTTCATCATACTTTTAAAGTTTATTCACTGAAGTAAATAAATGAACCAAAGTGGATATCCTTCAATCCAGCTGTTTGGAAGGGACGAAAAAAACCTTACTCCTACATTTTGATGTGGTTAAAAAGAAAATCAGTTCATATAAAATTGCTGACTGCTGCCATTTATTTTTCTTGGTCTACTTGTCACTTGTTGTACATACATGAAATGGACAAGTTCAATTGCTAGTATTTACTGCTGATGGTCTGAGCAGCCCTAGAAAACAAGAGCAAAAAGAAGGAAAATGAAGTATGGTCGATTCGATCACCAATTGGAAGCACAACTACAATATCCTAAATGCTATGTACATGCGGTTGTTTAAGTGAGATCTATAAGTTGATCACTTAATCATATTCAAAATGTAAATGCTATCTCAGATATACTTATACCACAGGGTGGCCTCTCTGTTTGAGTTGGTGATTAATTCTCAATGACAACGTATTCAATTTTCTGCTACTCCAAGTCTTATTCATAAATATAACATAACCTAAAACAGACAATTTCTCATTCATTATTCCCGAGTGAGTACAATTTTTGCTCTTCTATTCCATACAGTGTACTTGAAAATTCTTCACTTTTATTTGTAGAAATATAAATATCCATTTCTACTTATTAAGGGAAAATTCTTTACAGAACAGTGAACTATTTGCTTTGTGAATTTCTCGTAAAATCAACACAAATTTCTGATAGACAAAGCAACAGAGAGAGGAAAGTACCTAAATATATGAAGCAACTGTTGCAGCTAAGAATCACCAGGAAATAGGGCTTGTCTCCTGACCATTTCAGCTACACCAAGAAAAATAGTTTAGGAAGATGTAATTATTGTTGATTGAAAAATAAAAAGAATAGGGTTACAGACCAAATATGCATCCGACAGACCACATATCGACACCAGTGGAGTAGTGTGTTGAGCCGAGCAGAACCTCTGGAGCTCTGTACCAGAGAGTTACAATCTGGTAATAATAATAAGAATTGAATAGCAGAAGAAGGAAGGTTAGAGTTAAAATGGAAATGGAAAAGGAAAAGGAAAAGCAGACCACCTCGTGTGTGTAGCTCTTGAGAGGAACGGTGAAGGCTCTTCCAAGGCCAAGATCGGCAATCTTGAGTATGCCCTTGTCCTTGTCAACCAAAAGATTTTGGGGTTTGAGATCTCTGTGAAGCACGCTGTGACTGTGGCAGTGGGCCACCCCTTTGCACAATTGGTAGAGGAAGCTCTGGATGAGTGTGGGGGGGGCCAAAGGGGGGGATTGGATCCTTTGCGGTGAGAATCGATGAATTTCTTCAGATCCGTGTCGAGGTACTCGAAGACCAGGTAGACGTGGGGCTTCCCAGTTCTTGTTGTCAGATAGAGCTCGACGCAGAGCATCTGACCAGATAGAGATCTCTGAAGAGAGCATCTGAAGGACCCTCTTCGTCCATTTCCAGCCGAGCAGTTCAGGGAACACCCTTGACTTCGTCCATTTCCAGCCTTGTCTTCTTCAGGGCCATGTCCCTTCTCCAACCTTCTCCAACTTCTCGTACTTGTCCATCTCTATTATTCTTCTTTTCCACTCTTCTCAACGGCTCAACCCTATAATAAATTATAAAAAGAGTTTCAAATTTTTTGAATTTTGAATGTAGGCGGCCAGATTTTTATCGTCGAACACGGACCTGGCTCAAGCCCATCCCAAAGTAAAACCTCCCACTTTAATTCGGTTTGGGATTGGGCTGGAAACCTGAGGAACCCGAGCCCGATCATAAATAATTAAATAAATAATATGAACAAATCTCGTATCTTGACACTTGCTTTGTTTCCTCGATAACACTGTCTTACACGAGCTAGTAATACTTGGCCAAGTGGACATGTGATCTAGAAACCATGGACCAAAATATCGCCGATATATCCGATATATCGCCGATATATATATTGGTATTTTGGTACACCGACATCGATATTTTCGATATATATCCACCGAATATAGAACTCTTTTTTTTCCGATATATATCGGAATTTACAATATAAAACTTTATATCGCCGATATAATCGATATTTTCGATATATATCGGTTGATTTTTTTACCATTTTTTAATATAAATCCGATATTTCCAATATATTTCCGATATTTCCGATATTATATTTCAGATATATCCGATATTTCCGATAATTTAAATAGTTTGGACTGGTCACCAAAAAAATATATATATCCGAAATATCCGATATATATCGGTTTTTGGATACACCGATATATTCATCGATATCGATATTTTGGGCCTTGCTAGAAACCATACCAACAGCTTCCCAAAAGAAAAAAAATGTGATTGACCACCATTACTCAACCAGACCACCACCATGATCAGCGCCACCACTCTCCAGTCTCCACCAATTTTATGACCAAAACCACACATAAATATATTTGATAAGGATCAAATATATTAGACTAAATTGCATCGAGTTTACACCAAAAAACATGTTTTAAAAGAAAATATATTTGACGAAATGGTGGTTGACCAGACCACCACCATGATCAGTGCCACCACTCTCCAGTCTCCACCAATTTTATGACCAAAACTGCCACTCCACCAGTTTAATGACAAGCACCGCCACTTTTTCTTATTATTTATCTTCATCCCCTCCTCCCTCCCCCAAAAAAAATATAAAAAATAATATATATATATATATATATATAATAATAATAATAATAATAATAATAACAACGTTAGAAACAAACTTATCCAAAATTAGATTAAATTGCATCAAGTTTACACCAAAAAACATGTTTTAAAACATCCCAAATTTGAAAATTGTGTCGGTGGTGGTAGGTAGCAGTGGTGGTGTTGATATCAATAAGATAAAAATATTTGGAGAAATTAAACAAACAGTTATTTACAAGGAAAAAGGAATTTAAGTACATAAAGGATAATGGTAGCAACCGTTCTGGCATATTTTGTTGCATGTTATAATTTTGTCAGAGATATCCTATTTAACTATACTAGCATTTTTTTTAATAAAGAAAGTGTAAAGCCCGTATTCTAAACATGAATGCTCTTAATCCTTCCAACCTATATATGACTTTGTTCATATCATGAAGTTTATAGAGAAAACTCATTTAAATCTATATAATGGAGATTAAATTACGTTAGACACATTGTCCATTAAAAACTTATATCTGACGAGGTTACATAAGTTATGATGTTAAATCCTCTCAAGGTCACAATTACATGATATATTAAGCTCCTTCCTTTCCTACAATACCTGTTTGTTTGTTGTCTACTTGTTTCAAAGAGAAGGCTACATAAGTTCTAATGTTAAATCCTCTCATAGTCACAATTACATTATATATTGGCTCTTTCATTCCTTTCCTACAATACCTGTTGTTTGTTGTCTACTGGTTGAAAGAGAACATGCAACCGTTTCACTTTAAGAGCATTGCGTACTATCCATCTCTTTTTAATTGAAGAGCAAGTCTTCAGTGCGGGTGATGTATGGCTACGCACAATTCCTGACCACATATTTTCCAACCCGTAACCGGTAGCCGAAGTGCCCACCTAAGGGTAGCGTTGGCATTTCACATATTTTCATTCATCCCCAATTTATCGTATTTTCTATTCTTCTTAATTAGATTGCGCGCCCAAATCTTCTCACCCCTTTCACCTCTTCTTAAATTCATGGTCAATCATTTACTTCTTTCACTCTCTAAAGTTTACAGCAAGGAAGTAGAGCAAAAAAGAGTGACATCAACCAACAAAACAATTGTTCTATAAACAGAAAGTATATCATACTTTATGGATGGTACAATAAAACAATTGTTTAAGAGGATAGTATGTCAATAAGAGTTTTATACGTTTGGTAGTAGTATGTCATAAGCGCTACAATCACTGATATATATGACTATATGTCATACTCAAATGTTATGTCACGTTTTATAAGCTATGTCAATAAGAGTTTTATACGTTCATAAGTGTAGCAATCACAATTAGATATATGTCATACTCGAATATTATGTTACTTTTTATAATATATGCTAGTATGAGTTTTATACAGTTAGTAGTATGTCATAAGCGCTACAATCACTGATATATATGACACTATATGTCATACTCAAATGTTATGTGAATCGCTGATAGATATGATACTATATATGTCATACTAGAATTGTATGTCACATTTTATAACATATGTCAATAAAATACGTTGGTAGTATAAGAATCACTGATAGATATGACACTATATATGTCATACTCAAATGTTATGTTACTTTTTATAACATATGTCAATTAGAGTTTTATACGTTCGGTACCAACAATCACAGATAGATATGACACTATATATGTCTTACTCGAATGTTATCTCACTTTTTATATGACTGATAATGTTATCTCATATATATATGTCATATTAGCACTCGAATCACTCATACCAGCAAATTCCATTTTGCTGACCCATGTTTGCTTTGTTTTGGCAACGTGGGTGTGTTCTTGGGAACATAGGTGGAAGGCAAAGGAACCACGGCGTTTTGATTTGGGATTCTTGCCCCGGCGAGTCCGTTAGTTTTCTTTTAGGTCTGATTCTTATTGGAAGGATGTAATAACGTAGTTTTCTTTTCATATGACATGTGAATACGATGTTGAGGACCTGTTATTCTTAGAATGTTATATTGATGATTTTTTATGGAAGATAGACTTGCATAAAGTAATAAAGAGAATTTTTGGAGATTATTTTTGTTGTTAAGATTCTTTATGATGTGGGTTTTAGGTTTTGACATGTGTTGTATCCACCCCGTCAATAGCCTGGGTTTTAGACAATTGAACCAAGTGATGTTTGAGATATTTATATTTCAAATATTCATTTATTTTAATTGTTTAGAAATTGTTTTAGTATCGAGATAGGTTAGCCTAAAATTTCGATATCGGTTAATATATATATCGGTGTACTAAAAACCGAGATATATCGGATATATCGGATATCTTTTTGGTGACCAAATTGTTTCTAAAATTATCTCACCGTATATCTCGGATATCTCGCCCGATATATCTCCGGATATATCGGATATTTCGAAATTTCAATATTAAGTTATTAACAATTGGTCAAAAAGTCAACCGATATATATCGATTATCTCGAAATATCGATTATATCGGATATAAACTTTCATATCGGAAATTCGATATATCTCGAAAAAAAAGGGTTCAATATTAGGTGGATATATGTTTAAATATCGATATCGGTGTACCAATTTATCGAGATATAGTGAATATCGGTCTAGCGATATTTTTGGGCCATGGGTTAACCTAGATAGTGAAGGTCTAGGTGATCCTGGATTGTGGTGAATGGGTAGTAGGAGTGTTTCTTTGTGGTATTTGGTTTGGCTTGTTGTTTTGTGTTTTTTATAGTGGAATGTTGGGATATGATTAGGAAAATAAAATGCTTGTTTTAACGGTTAATTTCTTATGAAATTTATAATCGAATTTTTTTGCATGTTATAGTGTTGTTTTCCTAACGGAGTTTTCTATTTTTAAGTAAGTATTAACTAAAGAAGAAATGGTTATTTTAAAATTTCATATTTGAGTAAATTGGAATTATCCAAGGAATAAAGAAACCCTTTTGATAAAGGTTGGATTTGAAATATTTGATATTGTCCAAGTTATGTATATCGTTGGTGTGTGATCCAATATACATAACATCTCTCGGTATGCATCGTTGGAGTTTGATCCAGTGTATACATGTACATCGTTGGTGTGTGATCCAGTGTGCATACCACATATTGTTGGTGTTTGATCCTATGTGATGGTAGAGAGTTAGTATGCATCGTTGGTGTGTGAACCAGTGTATACTTGCATATCGTTGGTGTGTGAGCCAGTATGCATGCCTCACATTATAGGTGTTTGATCCTATGTGATGGTGGACATAGTGTAGGCCGTTGATAATATGAATCAGTCTATACGTTTTATATTTTTATTTTCGAACATGTGGTGTTTGTGAGACACTGAGAGAAATGTTGATATATGTGTAAACACTAAGGTGGTGGATAAAACATATGAGTTTTTAAACAAATAGTTTTGACAGGAAAGATCGTTAAAAAGGAAATTATAATATGTATATTTTTTAAACGCTTTGGATTAGTTGGGAAATACTAAGAAGTGGAACTAACTGCCTCGGTGTGAGAGGAACTACATTGCCTTCTTAGTATGATTTAACTTGAAGAATATGGGTTTTGCTAAATTGTGAAATAATGAGTTTACTTAAGTGTTGGCAATTGAAGAAATTAATTACGTTTATTCTTTTGAGTTGTGTATGCTAGCGTATATACGTATTTCTTGGGTTCAATACGTATATAGACACACTTTCAAAGTATGTGATTTGAATATTAGTATGTCTATCTATATGATATCGTATATGTGTATTCCTTTTAAGGTGTGTATACTTGCGTATACACGTATGTCTCATTTTAATTGTTTGACGTACTGTTTGTTTGGTTAATCTACACTCTACCTTGAATCTCGGGACGAGATCCTTTTAAGGTGTGTATATTATAACACCCCGTGTTTTAATTCTTTTATTTTCCTAATAATAATAATAATAAAGATAATAATAATAGATAATAGATAAAATAAAATAGGATAAGTGTTAGTGGAAATAGGAGACGTGGGTTTATGGGATAAACCTTCTTCCCTATTTTGGGGGTTTTGTTTTGAACAACAGAACGGAAAACAAAAAAAAAAAAAAAAATAGGGTTGGTAAAAAACAGAGAGTTTTTTTTAGAAAAGAGAGTTTCACGCAGAGAAAAAGAGAAAGTTTCTTCTTTGGAGATTTTGGTCTTTGGCAACAGAGCCTTCTTCTGGTGAGTAGATAGTTTTCTATTTCACTAAATATGTTAATTATTATTGTATTAATATTAGATCTGTCATTGGTAAAACTATCGTTATTAAAACCCGATTAAAATCTGTTGAAACTCGAAAAATTGAGATTGACTTGTTGGGACCGAGGTTCGTTAATGGCCTGAAGACCAAACCAAAAAAACCTGTATATGTTTTGGAAGTGTTTGTATTTCATTTTTTTTCGGTTATACTCTTGTTGTGTTGATTGTATAACTGATTAGAGGTAGTGGGTGATGTCGGGGGTGTGGATAGCTTCGACAGAGCGTCAATGGCGTCCAAGGCTCTGACCGAGATATCGACAGTACCACTTTTTGAACTGTTAATGGTTGTTTTTGTTTGGTTGTGTATTGGTAAGGGATTGTTGGTGATGGGGTAGTGATTTGGGTCGTGTGTGGTGCTGTTCAAGCTTGAAGGAGCGTCAAGGGAGGCGTGACTCCAAACCCCCTGTAAAAACGCCATTACTGCCATTACTGTGATACTGAGGAAATTGTTTTTGTGTATTCATTTTTCGTATTTGAGCTGTTTGTTTGTATGGAGGGTTGTTGGTTGAATGAATGGTGGTAAGGGGGAAAGTTTGAGAGTGGTTTGAGAGCTTGAAGAACCATTAATGGCGGTCAGAAACTTTTAGATCTAGTTTTGGGTGAGGTTTGGATTGTATGATTTGGGGTTTTTGTTTTAATTAATGTTGTTTGGTTTTGGATTTGGGTTAAAATCGGTTTGATAAAGTGAGGGGTATGGCCGATTTTTGGGTGGCCGGTTTTGGTGGTGGAGGGAGAGAACTGCTGGAGGAAGGAGATGACGACTTGGGCCTGGGTCGGTTTCTCTTGGGTTTAGGTTTGTTAGTTGGGCCGAAATGTGTTAGTTGGTTATTAAGTCCTACCCTTCTGCAAAAGAAAGTTAGAACTTCTAACATTTGTCGATATCCTATAGGTATTCAGAAGTAAACCCAAACACACTCGCACAATCAACTTAATTTCTCTTATTAATTAATCAATTACTTTTCTTATACACATATTTCACAACCTATGTACCTTAGGTCATTCCCGCCACATTCAAGGAATACCCAACCCTACATTCCCGTACACTCAAGGAATACAACTAACCCGCAAGGCGTACCTTAGTTCCTCTCTAGGGTAGTCCAAACAATCTGGTCATTCATGACACATTCAATGAATACCTGGGTCATTCATGGCACATTCAATGAATACCCATATATAACGCTAACGGGCCATTTATGGCACATTCAATAAATGCCCACCTAACCTATGACATCAACAGTCATAAAACTCAATTCCAAAACTTGAGGCGTGGAAAGTTCTAAAAGAGTGCGGTAAATTTTGTTTACGCATTATTGAACCTTATTTCATATATTATTTCAGAGAACGAAAGAGTATCTTGATTCATGTATTTTTGGTTTACGCGTTATTAATTATATGGATGTCTTAGTGTCATAGCGCCGTATATCATAAGAGATTGAAATATCAAATAATAGTTAATACACCATTATATATATATATATATATATATATATATATATATATATATATATATATATATATATATATATATATATATATATATAGGTCTTAGCCTAAAGTCAAGCACCTATCCCAATAGACTTAATCATAGCCAAGTCAAAGGTCTTTATGACTATGTCTCTAAAAATATAAATCTTGTCACGTGTCTAAAATACGCCATATTAACGTCAAATCTTTATTAGATAAAGACAAACCAATTTATGCAGGCTTCCGCAATATTTTAGCATTTGATTTGTCCATACAATCTACAACATAAAACGTAGCACAATTAAACAATCAAAAGTCCACAATCAAAGTCCAAACCAAATCCCAAAGGTCTAACTATTTAAAGACCCAATTTGGATCTATATTAAGTCCTATGGACTGACCCAAAACAATATTAGAAATTGGCCCAAAGAAGTCACAACTTAGTTTCGGCCCAACCAAACAAAATAGAACTGGCCCAAGCAAACAAATAGAACTGGCCCAACAAACCAAATGAAACGGCCCATAGACTAATTGGATAAGGAGTAAAATCGGTTTGATGAAGTGAGGAGTGGTGGCCGATTTTTGGTGGCTGGTGGTGGAGGAAGAAGGTTGGAGAAGATGAACAGTAAATCTCGGTTGGGCTTTGGGCCTAAACCTTTTGGTTTTGTGTGGGCCAAAATCTAATTTAGTTTGGGCCGGATTTTAGTTAAGTTGTTAGGGGCCGGACCACATTAGTTATGTTGGGCCATTTCTATTTTTGTTTTGTTTTGGGCCCTATTTTAGTTTGTTTTGTTTGGGCCTTCTCCCATTTGTTTTCGGGCCGAACTCAGTTGTGTTTTGGGCCAGTTCAGTCTGAAGTTTTTGGGCCAGTTTCTAATATTGCTTGGGGCAGTCCATAGGACTTAAAATAGATCTTTTTTGGGTCTTTCAATGTTTAGACTTTCGGGTTCTGAGGTTTGGGCTTGGCCAGTTGGGTCCGAATCATTACCTTAGTCATGAGCCCATGAGCCATGCACATTGACCTTAGCTATGAACCACGGCTATGACCCTGAACCTGTTAAACATGAAAACGACAGTTTGACTTTGACAATGACGTGTTGACTTTGACAATGATGTGTTGACTTTGACCAGAGTTGATTGTTGACCAGTTGACCCTATTTGACCTTTTAACTCGGATTATGATTCGGTCTATTAGGATAGGTCTAGGGCTATTAGCATGCTTGGCTTTAGGCTAAGACCTTTCTATATATACATGTATACGTGTATTAACTACTCTGTGATTTTGCAGTATTTTATGATATGCAACGTTATGACACTTAGACATCCATGAAATTAATAACGCGTAAACCAAAAATACATTTATCAAGATACTCATTCGTTCTCTGAAATGATATATACAATAAAGTTCAATAATGCGTAAATAAATTTACCGCAACCTTTTAGAACTCTCCACGCCTCAAGTTTTGGAATTGAGTTTTATGACTGTTGATGTCATAGGTTAGGTGGGCATTTATTGAATGTGCCATAAATGGCCCGTTAGCGTTATCTATGGGTATTCATTGAATGTGCCATGAATGACCCGGGTATTCATTGAATGTGCCATGAATGACCAGATTCTTTGGACTGCCCTAGAGAGGAACTAAGGTATTAAGCTTTACGGGTTAGTTGTATTCCTTGAGTGTACGGAATGTAGGGTTGGGTATTCCTTGAATGTGACGGAATGACCTAAAGGTATATAGGCACTAAATGGTGAGTGTATAAGAAAAGAAATTGATTATTTGATAAGAGAAATTGATTTGATTATGCGAGTGTATTTGGGCTTGCATTGGAATACCTATAGGATATCTACACATATTATATAAAATTGCTAACTTTCTTTTGCAGGAGGGTAGGACTTAATAATATTTTTGTGCAGGGACGCGGTCCTACCCTTATACAGCAGTGGATATCGGTAAGTTTTAATGCAATGATTTAGATATTAAAACTAGTGATTTGAATGAGTTAATATAATGGAAGTTTTGCTTGGGAAGAAACTATGCCGGTTGAAATGACGGAAATACCTGTCTTCCAAGCTGAGAATGATTAAGTTATGGGAAAATATAAAGTGATTGTTTGGATAATTAAAGTATGATAATGTTTATATGTGGTTAGTCTACTCATACCAGCAAATTCAATTTTGCTGACCCATGTTTGCTTTGTTTTGACAACGTGGGTGTGTTCTTGGGAACATAGGTGGAAGGCAGTGGAACCGCGACGTTTGATTTGAGATTCTTGCCTGGAGCAGTCCGTTAGTTTTCTTTTAGGTCTGATCTTTTGAAAGTATGTAATAACGTAGTTTTCTTTTCATATGACATGAAAATACGATGTTGAAGACCTGTTATTCTTAGAGTGGTTTGATGTTTTATTGGGACGGAAGATAGACTTTTTATAAAGTAATAAAGAGAATTTTTGGAGATTATTTTTGTTGTTAAGATTCTTTATGATGTGGGTTTTAGGTTTTGACAGGTATTGTATCCACCCCGCCATATCCTGGGTTTTTAGACAATTGAACCGAGTGATGTTTGAGACATTTATATTTCAAATATTCATTTATTTTAATTGTTTAGAAATTCGGGCTGTGACACTCTCTCTCTGTCATACATTCATATCAATTTCAATTGGAGAAGGAACTTAAATCTGTGGTAGAATGGCCTTCTATTCAATTAACAGATTCTAAGAAGCATAGGGCTCTAGACTTGATGAAAATTGGTGTAGATTCAGTTACTTTAAATGCTGGTAAGCATGACAAGGAAGTGCAGTTTCTGTGTCTTAGTCCTTTTCAGTGTGTAGCAGCTCTCGAGGGCATAGATTGCAGTAGGAGTTTCTTGGACAAATACATTAAGGCATATCCAACCTTCTTAGAACTTGTTCTCACCTCAGCTAGGTTGCATAGAAGCTATTTTGGAAACTTAAATTATGAAGAAGCACTTCGTAAGTGGCCTAGGGAAATCCCTGGAGTTCAGTGCATCTGGAATCAGTATGCTCATTCTTGCAAGATGGTGAGTGGAGGGTTGGATTTTGCAAGACAACTACTATTACACTGGTTTGAATCTGTTTGCAAAGGTGATTGTCTTCAAAATGGAGAACTAGATCTCATGGAGGATGATTGCTTTTATGGCTCATCAGAATCTTCTTCTCCAAAACCTCATGTTTGTTTTACGCACTTTGACTCTAAAGATGAGCTTTTTGGGTTACTTAATCTCTCACTTTATCGACTATTGCAGAAAGATAAACTTAAAGCGCACTTGGCAATAGATGAAGCATTCAAAATTGCAGGTCCAGAGTATTTTGAGCATTGTGTGAGAGAGCATGCCATTTTTAGTCTCTCTCATGCATTGGTCCCAGTTGATGATGCATGTGGCAGTGGGATATTGAGCCTTCTTAATAGATATATTTAGTTCATTCACGTGTTTTACCTGTCTCTTAGCCTTTGTCTAGAAAATTTTGCCAATGCATTAGAAAGCCAAGAATACGACAGCTAATTCAGTCCTGGAATCATGCTATGGTCCATCTCTTCTTCCCGAAAACTATGGTCATCTAAAAGATCTAGTTCACTTTGTCGAGACTCTTATGGACTTATTTCCAGCAACTATTCATTAGCCTTTGCAGTTTGTAAATTGATAACTGTCAAATCTGTTTCCAGTGGCATTGCATCTGCTAGTGTTTCTTTCTGGGCATGCTCACTCCTGCTGAATTCGATCTATCATGGCTTACCCCAAGAGCACCGTGAGCATACATGGGTAGAGGTGTCTGGTATATTGAGTAATCTAGTCGAAGCCCAGGGTATGTTTGAGAGCTTCCATCAATGTGCTTTGTCAGTATATCCTTTTTCTGCTAAGCTTTGGACATCCTATTATAATTTTCTTAAGAAGAACACAGGAAGTGGGACTTCAGTTGTACAAATAGCAAAGGAAAGAGGTATTAAAGTTGAGTGACTTGTGAACAGTTTTAGGTGCAAGGTGTATGCACGTACACGCCAACCTTTGCCTTTGGCAATTGGGATACTAATTCTATGAAGGTGAACTAATTCTAGTCAGAGACATATTAGCACGGGGTCAATTGATTCTTTTTCCAAAGAGGTTAATTTAGGTTACGCTTGCCACTTTTGTAGTCTAACAGATTTGATGCACATACGTGAATTGCGGCCTACAGAAGTCCCAAGTGTTGTTGGTACAGTTATACAAGTTTGGTCTCTTTTGTTTTTGTAGAGGTACATCATTTCTTTCATGTTGTAATCTTGATAGAAATGATAGGCGATTGTTAATCTTGTGCTTCTCGAGGCGGCAAAGGTAACTTATGTTATATATGAAAAAATAGCTTTGTTTTAACAAATATACAAATGTTAAGAAATACAAATGTGCTAGGAATTGGTGATTATTTCACCTTTATGTCTGAAAAATTATTCTTGAGATTCAATATTAGAAAAGTCATACAAAAACCGTTGATACTTTTTTTCCAAAACCGTTGATACAGCATGTGTGTTATAATACACCAATTTGCAGATGAAATTGAAAAAAAAAAATGAATTCTCTGTCATAATAATTATACTGGAGATTCCATATTAAAAAAGCCACATAAAAATCGTTGATATAGCACATGTGTTGTAAATACACCAATTGGCTAAAAAAAAAATGGAAAAAATATAACAGAATTTTAATATATTTTAGGTTGCGCAGATTTCTTTTCATAAACTTGTAGATCTTTTTAGAAACTTGTATTGCTTTTTACGAAAATCTCCCATTTGGACTTGAGGCTTGTAATTTTCCAGGTTAGTTATATACGAGAATTGTTCACGTTAACGGTCCTTGATGAAGAATATTGGTTGTTTATATTTCCCTTTGAATTATTTTTCTCCCATTGTTGAGCAGTACAACAACAACTTATCTCTTATCTTGCCCAAACCGACTTTTCACCTTTTTGAGTACATGTTTGTTAATTTCTGCATGTGCACCTGAATTGGTGATAGTTTCACCTTTATGTCTTAAAAATTATTCTTGAGATTCAATATTAGAGAAGCCACACAAAAACCGTTGATAATTTTTTTTTTTTTTTTTTTTTTTTTTTTTTCAAAACCATTGATACAGCATGTGTTTTATAATACACAAATTTGGAGATGAAATTGGAAAAAAAAAATACGAATTCTTTTTCCTAAAAATTATACTTGAGATTCCATATTAAAAATGCCACACAAAAATCGTTGATACAGCACATGTGTTGTAAATACACCAGTTTGCTAAAAAAAATGGGAAAAAATATAACTGAATTTTAATATATTTTAGGTTATGTGAGATTTGTTTTCGAAACTTGTAGATCTTTTTAGAAGCTTGTATTGCTTTCCAGAAATCTCTCCATCTGGACTTGAGGCTTGTAATTTTCGAGGTTAGCTATATACAAGAATTTGCTCATGTTAACGGTCCTTGATGAAGAATATTGGTTGCTTTTATATTTCCCTTTGAATTAATTTTCTTCCATTGTTGAGCAGTACAACAACAACTTATCTCTTATTTTTCCCAATCTGACTTTCACCTTTTTGATTACATATTTGTTAGTTTCTGCATGTGTGCTAGGAATTGGTGATTGTTTCACCTTTATGTTTTAAAAATTATTCTTGAGATTCAAAATTAGAAAAGCCAAATAAAAACCGTTGATATTTTTTTTATTATTTTTTTCAAAAACCGTTGATACAGCATGTGTGTTATAATACACCAATTTGCAGAAGAATTTGGCGGAAAAAAAAATTGAATTCTTTGTCAAAAAAATTATACTTGAGATTCCATATTAAAAAAGCCACACAAAAATCGTTGATACAGTACATGTTTTGTAAATACACAAGTTTGCTAAAAAAAATGGGAAAAAAGAGAACTGGATTTTTATAGATTTTAGGTTGCGTAGATTTGTTTTCCGAAACTTGTGGATCTTTTTAGAAGCTTGTATTACTTTTCATAAATCTCCACATTTCGACTTGAGGCTTGTAATTTTCCAGGTTAGTTATATACAAGAATTTGCTCACGTTAATGGTCCTTGATGAAGAATATTGGTTGCTTATATTTCTCTTTGAATTATTTTTATTCCATTGTTGAGAAGTACAACAGCAACTTATCTCTTATCTTGCCCAATCTGACTATCACCTTATTGAGTACATGTTTGTTAGTTTCTGCATGTGTGCTAGGAATTGGTGATTATTTCACCTTTATGTCTTAAAAATTATTCTTGAGATTCAATATTAGAAAAGCCATACAAAAACCGTTGATATATACTTTTTTTTTTCCCAAAAACCATTGATACAGCATGTGTGTTATAATACACCAATTTGCAGATGAAATTGGAAAAAAAAATAATTAATTCTTTTGTCATAATAATTATTATAATGAGATTCCATATTAAAAAGCCACACAAAAATCGTTGATATAAGCATGGGTTGTAAATACACCAGTTTGATAAAAAAATGGGAAAAAAATAAAACAAAATTTTAATATATTTTAGGTTGCGCAGATTTGTTTTCAGAAACTTGTAGATCTTTTTAGAAGCTTGTATTGCTTTTCAGAAATCTCTCCATTTGGACTTGAGGCTTGTAATTTTCCAGGTTAGTTATATACAAGAATTTGCTCACGTTAATTGTCCTTGATGAAGAATGTTGGTTGCTTATATTTCCCTTTGAATTATTTTTCTCCCATTGTTGAGCAGTACAACAGCAACTTATCTCTTATTTTGCCCTAACTGACTTTCACCTTTTTGAGTACATGTTTGTTAGTTTCTGCATGTGTGCCTGGAATTGGTGATAGTTTCACCTTTATGTCTTAAAAATTATTCTTGAGATTCAATATTAGACAAGCCACACAAAAACCGTTCCTAATTTTTTTTTTTCAAAAACCATTGATACAACATGTGTTTTATAATACACCAATTTGCAGATGAAATTGGAAAAAAAAATAAAAAATAATGAATTCTTTGTCCTAAAAATTATACTTGAGATTCCATATTAAAAATGCCACACAAAAATCGTTGATACAGCACATGTGTTGTAAATACACTAGTTTGCTAAAAAAAAATGGGAAAAAAGATAACTGAATTTTAATATATTATTTTAGGTTGCGTAGATTTGTTTTCAGAAACTTGTAGATCTTTTTAGAAGCTTGTATTGCTTTTCAAAAATCTCTCCATTTGGACTTGAGGCTTGTAATTTTCCAGATTAGTTATATACAAGAATTTGCTCACGTGAACGGTCCTTGATGAAGAATATTGGTTGCTTATATTTCCTTTGGAATTATTTTTCTCCCATTGTCGAGCAGTACAACAGCAACTTATCTCTCATCTTGCCCAAACTGACTTTCACCTTTTTGAGTACATGTTTATTAGTTTCTGCATGTGTGCTTGGAATTGGTGATTGTTTCACCTTTATGTCTTAAAAATTATTCTTGAGATTCAATATTAGAAAAGCCACACAAAAACCAATGATACTTTTTTTTTTTTATTTTATTTTATTTTATTTTTTGTGTTTCAAAAACCGTTGATACAGCATGTGTGTTATAATACACCAATTTGCAGATGAAATAGGAAAAAAAAATACGAATTCTTTGTCCTAAAAATTATACCTAAGATTCCATATTAAAAAAGCCACACATAAATTGTTGGTACAACACATGTGTTGTAAATACACCAGTTTGCTAAAAAAAAATGGGAAAAAAGAGAACTGAATTTTAATATATTTTAGGTTTTAGATTTGTTTTCAGAAACTTGTAGATTTTTTTAGAAGCTTGTATTGTTTTCCAGAAATCTCTCCATCTGCACTTCAGGCTTTGTAATTTTCGAGGTTAGCTATATACAAGAATTTGCTCATGTTAACGGTCCTTGATGAAGAATATTGGTTGCTTATATTTCCCTTTGAATTATTTTTCTTCCATTGTTGAGCTGTACAACAGCAACTTCTCTCTTATTTTTCGCAATCTGACTTTCACCCCTTTGAGTACATGTTTGTTAGTTTCTGCACGTGTGCCTGGAATGTGTCATTGTTTCACCTTTATGTTTTAAAAATTATTCTTGAGATTCAATATTAGAAAAGCCAAACAAAAACCGTTGATATTTTTTGTATTTTTTTTTTCAAAAACCGTTGATACAGCATGTGTGTTATAATACACCAATTTGCCGAAGAATTTGGAAAAAAAAAAACCAAATTCCTTGTCCTAAAATAATCACCAATTCTAGGCACACATTTGGGCATGAGGTTTGTAATTTTCGAGGTTAGTTATATACAAGAATTTGCTAACGTTAACGGTCCTTGATGAAGAATATTGGTTGCTTATATTTCCCTTTGAATTATTTTTCTTCCTTTGTTGACCAGTACAACAACAACTATATCCATTATCTTGCCCAGTCAGACTTTCACCTTTTTGAGTACATGTTTGTTAGTTTCTGCATGTGTGCCTAAAATTGGAGATTATTTCACCTTTATGTCTTAAAAATTATTGTTGAGATTCAATATTAGAAAAGCCACACAAAAACCGTTGATATATTTTTTTTCAAAAAACCATTGATACAGCATGTGTGTTATAATACACCAATTTGCAGATGAAATTGGAAAAAAAAACATATATATGAATTCTTTGTCCTAAAAATTATACTTGAGATTCCATTTTAAAATAGCCACACAAAAAGTGTTGATACAGCACATGTGTTGTAAATACAACAACAACTTATCTATTATCTTGCCCTAACTGACTTTCACCTTTTTGAGTAAATGTTTGTTAGTTTCTGCATGTGTGCCTGGAATTGGTGATAGTTTCACCTTTATGTCTTAAAAATTATTCTTGAGATTCAATATTAGAGAAGCCACACAAAAACCATTGATTTTTTTTTTCAAAAACGGCATGTGTTTTATAATACACCAATTTGCAAATGAAAATGGAAAAAAAAAAAAAAAAATTACGAATTCATTGTCTCAAAAATTATACTTGAGATTCCATATTAAAAATGACACACAAAAATCGTTGATACAGCACATGTGTTGTAAATACACCAGTTTGCTAAAAAAAAATGGGAAAAAAGAGAACTGAATTTTAATATATTTTAGGTTGCGTAGATTTGTATTTACAAACTTGTTGATTTTTTTAGAAGCTTGTATTGCTTTTCAAAAATCTCTCCATTTGGACTTGAGGCTTGTAATTTTCCAGGTTAGTTATATACAAGAATTTGCTCACGTTAACGGTCCTTGATGATGAATATTGGTAGCTTATTTTTCCTCCATTGTTGAGCAGTACAACAACAACTTATCTCTTATCTTGCCCAATCTGAATTTCTCCTTATTGAGTACATGTTTGTTAGTTTCTGCATGTGGGCCAGGAATTGGTGATTATTTCACCTTTATGTCTTAAAAATTGTTCTTGAGATTCGATATTAGAAAAGCCACACAAAAACCTTTGGTAATTTTTTTTTCGAAAAACCGTTGATGCAAAGATGTGTGTTATAATACACCAATTTGAAGATGAAATTGGAAAAAAAATATGAATTCTTTGTCCTAAAAATTATACTTGAGATTCCATTTTAAAAAAGTGAAACAAAAATCGTTGATACAGCACATGTGTTGTAAATACACTAGTTTGCTAAGAAAATGGGAAAAAAGAAAACTGAATTTTAATATATTTTAGGTTACGTAGATTTGTTTTCAGAAACTTGTAGATCTTTTTAGAAGCTTGTATTGCTTTTCAGAAATATCTCCATCTGGACTTGAGGCTTTTAATTTTCCAGGTTAGTTATATACAAGAATTTGCTCACATTAACGGTCCTTGATGATGAATATTGGTTGCTTATATTTCCCTTTGAATTATTTTTTTCTTCCATTGTTGAAAGCAAAGACAACAACAACTTATCTCTTATCTTGCCCAATCTTACTTTCACGTTTTTGAGTACATGTTTGTTAGTTTCTGCATGTGTGCCTGGAATTGGTGATAGTTTCACCTTTATGTCTTAAAAATTATTCTTCAGATTCAATATTAGAGAACCCACAGAAAAACCGTTGATAATATTTTTTTTTTTCAAAAACCATTGATACAGCATGTGTTTTATAATACACCAATTTGCGATGAAAAAAATTGGAAAAAAAAAAATAACAAATTCTTTGTCCTAAAAATTATACTTGAGATTCCATATTAAAAATGCCACACAAAAATCGTTGATACAGCACATGTGTTGTAAATACACCAGTTTGCTAAAAAAAATTGGAAAAAAGAGAACTAAATTTTAATATATTTTAGGTTGCGTAGATTTGTTTTCAGAAACTTGTTGATCTTTTCAGAAGCTTGTATTGCTTTTCAGAAATATCTCCATCTAGACTTGAGGCTTGTAATTTTACAGGTTAGTTATATACAGGAATTTGCTCACGTTAACGGTCCTTGATGAAGAATATTGGTTGCTTATATTTTCCTTTTGAATTATTTTTTTCTTCCATTGTTGAGCAAGATAACAACAGCAACTTATCTCTTATCTTGCCCAATCTTGCTTTCACCAATTTGAGTATATGTTTGTTAGTTTCTGCATGTGTGCCTAGAATTGGTGATTGTTTCACATTTATGTGTTAAAAATTATTCTTTAGATTCAATATTAGAAAAGCCACAAAAAACGTTGATTTTTTTTTTTTTTTTCAAAAACCGTTGATGATACAACATGTGTGTTATAATACACCAATTTGTAATCGAAATTGGAAAAAAAAAAAAAAAAAAATTCTTTGTCCTAAAAATTATACTTGAGATTCCATATAAAAAAAGCAACACAAAAATCGTTGATACAAAGACATGTGTTGTAAATACACCGTTTGCTAAAAAAAAAATGAAAAAAAAGAGAACTGAATTTTAATATATTTTAGATTATGATTTGTTTTTTAAACTTGTGGATCTTTTTAGAAGCTTGTATTGTTTTTCGGAAATCTCCACATTTCGACTTGAGGCTTGTAATTTTTCAGGTTAGTTATATTCAACAATTTGCTCACCTTAACGATCCTTGATGAAGAATATTGGTTGCTTATATTTCCCATTGAATTATTTTTTTTCCATTGTTGAAAGCAAAGACAACAAAGAACTTATCTCTTATCTTGCCCAATTTGACTTTCACCTTTTTGACAACATGTTTGTTAGTTTCTGCATGTGTGCCTGGAATTGGTTATTATTTTGCCTTTATGTCTTAAAAATTATTTTGTTATTCAATATTAGAAAAGCCACACAAAAACCGTTGATACAACATGTGTGTTATAATACACCCATTTGCAGATGAAATTGGAAAAAAAAAATACGAATACTTTGTCCTAAAAATTTGACTTGAGATTCCATATTAAAAAAGCCACACAAAAATCGTTGATACAACACACGTGTTGTAAATACAGCAGTTTGCTAAAAAAAAAAAAATAGGAGAAAAGAGAACTGAATTTTAATATATTTTAGGTTGCGTAGATATGTTTTTAGAAACTTGTGGATCTTTTTAGAAGCATGTATTTCTTTTCAGAAATCTACACATTTGGACTTGAGGCTTGTATTTTTCAAGGTTAGTTATATACAAGAATTTGCTAATGTTAACGATCCTTGATGAAGAATATTGGTTGCTTATATTTCCCTTTGAATTATTTTTCTTCCATTGTTGAGCAGTACAAACGCAACTTATCTCTTATCTTGCCTAATATGACTTTCACCTTTTTGAGTACATGTTTGTTAGTTTCTGCATGTGTGCCTGGAATTTGAAATTGTTTCACCTTTATGTCTTAAAAATTATTCTTGAGATTCAATATTAGAAAAGCCACACAAAAACCGTTGCTATTTTTTTTTTCAAAAACCGCTTCATACAACATGTGTGTTATAATACACCAATTTGTAAAACTGGAAAAAAAAAAAAAATAAATAAATAAATAAACGAATTCTTTGTCCTAAAAATTATACTTGAGATTCCATATTAAAAAAGCAACACAAAAATCGTTGATTCAACACATTTGTTGTAAATACACCAGTTTCTAAAAAAAATGGGAAAAAAGAGAACTGAATTTTAATATATTTTAGGTTATGAGATTTTGTTTTTAGAAACTTGTGGATCTTTTCAGAAGCTTGAATTGCTTTTCAGAAATCTACACATTTGGACTTGAGGCTTGTAATTTTCAAGGTTAGTTATATACAAGAATTTGCTCACGTTAACGGTCCTTGATGAAGAATATTGGTTGCTTATATTTCCCTTTGAATTATTTTTCTTCCATTGTTGAAAGCAAAGACAACAACAACTTATCTCTTATCTTTGCCCAATATGACTTTCACCTTTTTTAGTACATCTTTGTTAGTTTCTCGCATGATGTGTGCTTAGAATTGGTGATTGTTTCACCTTTTATGTCTTAAAAATTATTCTTGACATTCAATATTAGAAAAAAGCCACAAAAATACCCGTTTTTTTTTTTTTCCAAAAAAAAGCCAGGTTGATACAACAAGTTTTATAATACACAAATTTGCAAAAAAAATTGGAAAAAAAAAAAAAAAAATTCTTTTGTCCTAAAATTATACTTGAGAGGTTCCATATTATAAAAGCCACACAAAAAAACTGTTGATACAAATGTGTTGTAAATACAAAAAAAAAAAAAAAAAAAAAGAGAACTTTTTTAATATATTTTAGGTTATGTAGATTTGTTTTTGCAAACTTGTTGATCTTTTTAGAAGCTTGTATTGCTTTTTTAAAATCTCTCCATTTGGACTTGAGGCTTGTAATTTTTCAATTAGTTATATACAAGAATTTTCAATGATCAATCCTTGATGAAGAATATTGGTTGCTTATATTTTCCTTTGAATTATTTTTTCTTCCATTGTTGAAAAGCACAACCACAACTTTTGTAAATACACCAATCTGACTTTCACCTTTTTTGAGTACATTTTTCTCGCTAAAAAAGATGGGAAAAAAAGAAAACTTAATTTTAATATATTTTAGGTTTTTTGTCCTAAAAATTAGATTTGTTTTTCAAAACTTGTGGAACTTTTTAAAAGCTTGTATTGCTTTTCAAAATCTCCATTTTGGACTTGAAGCTTGTAATTTTCCATTTAGTTATATACAAGAATTTGCTCAAGTTAACGGTCCTTGATGAAGAATATTGGTTGCTTATATTTTCCTTTTAAATTATTTTTCTTCCATTGTTGAAAGCATTACAACAACAACTTATCTCTTATCTTTCCAATCGACTTTCACCTTTTGAGTACATGTTTGTTAGTTTCTGCATGTGTGCCTAGAATTTGTGATTGTTTCACCTTTTATGTCTTAAAAATTATTCTTGAGATTCAATATTAGAAAAGCCACACAAAAACCGTTGATACTTTTTTTTTTTTTTCAAAAACAATTGATACAACATGTGTGTTATAATAATACATTTGCAATTTGCAAAAAAAAAAAAAAAAAAAAAAAAAAAAAAAATAAATTTTTGTCCTAAAAATTATACTTGAAATTCCCATATTAAAAAGCCACACAAAAATCGTTGATACAAAGACATGTGTTGTAAATACACCAATTTGCTAAAAAAATGGGAAAAAAGATAACTAAATTTTAATATATTTTAGGTTATAGATTTGTTTTCGAAACTTGTAGATATTTTTTAGAAGCTTGTTTTGTTTTTCAGAAATCTCCATTTGGACTTGAGGCTTGTAATTTTCCAGGTTAGTTATATTCAACAATTTGCTCACGCTTAACGGGTCCTTGATGAAGAATATTGGTTGCTTATATTTCCCTTTGAATTATTTTTTTTTTCCATTGTTGAAAGCGATTACAACAACAACTTATCTCTTATCTTGCCCAATCGACTTTCACCTTTTTGAGTACATGTTTGTTAGTTTCTGCATGTGTGCCTTGAATTGGTTATTATTTCGCCTTTATGTCTTAAAAATTATTTTTGGGAGTCAATATTAGAAAAGCCACACAAAAACCGTTGATACAGCATGTGTGTTATAATACACCCATTTGTAGATGAAAATGGAAAAAAAAATATGAAAAAAAATTCTTTTGTCCTAAAAATTATACTTGAGATTCCATATTAAAAAGCCACACAAAAAATCGTTGATTCAAAGACATGTGTTGTAAATACACCAGTTTTGTAAAAAAAATGGGAAAAAGAGAACTGAATTTTAATATATTTTAGGTTCGTGTAGATTTGTTTTTAAAACTTGTGGATCTTTCTAGAAGCTTGTATTGTTTTTCGAAATCTCTCCATTTGGACTTAAGGCTTGTAATTTTCCAAAGTTAGTTATATACAAGAATTTGCTCACGTTAACGGTCCTTGATGAAGAATATTGGTTGCTTATATTTCCCTTTGAATTATTTTTCTTCCATTGTTGAGCAGTACAATAGCAACTTATCTATTATCTTGCCCAATCTGACTTTCACCTTTTTGAGTACATGTTTGTTAGTTTCTGCATGTGTGCCTGGAATTTATGATTGTTTCACCTTTATGTCTTAAAAATTATTCTTGAGATTCAATAGTAGAAAAGCCACACAAAAACCGTTGATATTTCTTTTTTCAAAAACCGTTGATACAACATGTGTGTTATAATACACCAATTTGTAGACGAAATTGGAAAAAAAAAAAAAAAAAAAAAAAAAAAAAATTCTTTGTCCTAAAAATTATACTTGAGATTCCATATTAAAAAAGCCACACAAAAATCGTTGATATAGCACATTTGTTGTAAATACACCTTTTTGCTAAAAAAATTGGGAAAAAAGAATTCAATTTTAATATATTTTAGGTTGCGTAGATTTGTTTTCAAAAACTTGTGGATCTTTTTAGAAGCTTGTATTGCTTTCCAAAAATCTACACATTTGGACTTGAGGCTTGTAATTTTCAAGGTTTGTTATATACAAGAATTTGCTCAAGTTAACGGTCCTTGATAAAGAATATTGGTTGCTAATATTTCCCTTTGAATTATATTTCATCCATTGTTGAAGCAAAGATTACAACAACTTATCTCTTATCTTGCCCAATCTGACTTTCACCTTTTTGTGTACATGTTTGTTAGTTTCTGCCTGTGTGCCTAAAATTGTGGATTGTTTCACCTTTATTTCTTAAAAATTATTCTTGAGATTCAATATTAGAAAAGCCACACAAAAATCGTTGATATAGCATGTGTTTTATAATACACCAATTTGCAGATGAAATTGGAAAAAAAAAATTACGAATTCTTTGTCCTAAAATTTATACTTGAGATTTCATATTAAAAATGCCACACAAAAATCGTTGATACAACACAGGTGTTGTAAATACACCAGTTTGCTAAAAAAAAATGGGAAAAAAATATAACTGAATTTTAATATATTTTTAGGTTATGTAGATTTGTTTTCGAAAACTTGTTGATCTTTTTTAGAAGCTTCTATTGATTTTCAAAAATACACATTTGGACTTGAGGCTTGTAATTGCTTTGCAGAAACTTGTTGATCTTTTTAGAAGCTTCTATTGCTTTTTAGAAGCCAGACCAGTTTGCTAAAAAAAATGGGAAAAAATAAAACTTAATTTTAATATATTTTAGGTTGCGTAGATTTGTTTTCAAAAACTTGTAGATCTTTTTAAAAGCTTGTATTGCTTTTCAGAAATCTCTCCATCTGGACTTGAGGCTTGTAAGTTTCCATGTTAGTTATATACAAAAATTTGCTCACGCTAACAGTCCTTGATGAAGAATATTGGTTGCTTATATTTCCCTTTAAATTATTTTTCTTCCATTGTTGAGCAGTACAAATGCAACTTATCTCTTATCTTTCCCAATCTGACTTTCACCATTTTGAGTACATGTTTGTTAGTTTCTGCATGTTTGCCTGGAATTTGTGATTGTTCACCTTTATGTCTTAAAAATTATTCTTGAGATTCATTATTATAAAAGCCACACAAAAACCGTCGATATTTTTTTAAAAAAAACAATAGATACAACATGTGTGTTATAATACACCAATTTGCAAACGAAATTGGAAAAATAAAAAATAAATAAATTCTTTGTCCTAAAAATTACACTTGGGGTTCCATATTAAAAAGCCACATAAAAAGCGTTGATACAAAGACATGTGTTGTAAATACACCAATTTGCTAGAAAAAAATGGGAAAAAAGATAACTGAATTTTAATATATTTTAGGTTCGCGTGATTAGTTTTTTAAAACTTGTAGATATTTTTAGAAGCTTGTATTGCTTTTCAGAAATCTCTCCATTTCGACTTGAGGCTTGTAATTTTCCAGGTTAGTTATATACAAGAATTTGCTCACGTTAATGGTCCTTGATGAAGAATATTGGTTGCTTATATTTTCCTTTGAATTATTTTTCTTCCATTGTTGAGCAGTACAACAACAACTTATCTCTTATCTTTCCCAATCTGACTTTCAGCTTTTTGAGTGCATGTTTGTTAGTTTCTGCATGTGTGCCTGGAATTGGTTATTATTTCACTCTTATGTCTTAAAAATTATTCTTGAGATTCAATATTAGAAAAGCCACACAAAAACCATTGATACTTTTTCTTTTTTTTTTTTCCAAAACCGTTGATAAAACATGTTTGTTATAATACACCAATTTGCAGATGAAATTGGAAAAAAAAAATGAATTCTTCGTCCTAAAAATAATACTTGAGATTCCGTATTAAAAAAGCCACACAAAAATCGTTGATACAGCACATGTGTTGTAAATACACAAATTTGCTAAGAAAAATGGGAAAAAAGAGAACTTAATTTTAATATATTTTAGGTTGCATAGATTTGTTTTCAGAAACTTGTAGATCTTTTTAGAAGCTTGTGTTGCTTTTCAGAAATCTAAACATTTGGACTTGAAGCTTGTAATTTTCAAGGTTAGTTATATACAAGAATTTGCTCACGTTAACGGTCCTTGATGAAGAATATTAGTTGCTTATATTTCCTTTTGAATTATTTTTCTTCCATTGTTGAGCAGTACAACAGCAACTTATCTCTTATCTTGGCCAATCTGACTTTCACCTTATTGAGTACATGTTTCTTAGTTTCTACATGTGTGCCTGGAATTGGTGATTATTTCACTTTTATGTCTTAAAAATTACTCTTCAGATTCAATATTAGAAAAGCCACACAAAAACAGTTGATACTTTTTTTTTCCCAAAAACCGTTGATACAACATGTGTGTTATAATACACCAATTTGCAGAGGAAATTGGAAATAAAGAAATATATATATGAATTCTTTGTCCTAAAAATTATACCTGAGATTCCATATTAAAAAAGCCATACAAAAATCATTTATACAGCACATGTGTTGTAAATACACTAGTTTGCTAAGAAAAATGGGAAAAAAATAACAGAATTTTAATATATTTTAGGTTGCATAGATTTGTTTTCAGAAACTTGTACGTCTTTTTAGAAGCTTGTATTGTTTTCAGAAATCTCTCAATCTAGACTTGAGGCTTGTAATTTTCCAGGTTAGTTATATACAAGAATTTGCTCACGTTAAAGGTCCTTGATGAAGAATATTGGTTGCTCATATTTCCCTTTGAATTATTTTTCTTCCATTGTTGAGCAGTACAACAACAACTTATCTCTTATCTTTCCCAATCTGACTTTCAACTTTTTGAGTGCATGTTTGTTAGTTTCTGCATGTGTGCCTGGAATTGGTGATAGTTTCACCTTTATGTCTTAAAAATTATTCTTGAGATTCAATATTAGAGAAGCCACACAAAAACCATTGATACGGCATGTGTTTTATAATACACCAATTTGTAGATGAAAATGGAAAAAAAAAAATACGAATTCATTGTCCTAAAAATTATACTTGAGATTCCATATTAAAAATGCCACACAAAAATCGTTGATACAACACATGTGTTGTAAATACACCAGTTTGCTAAAAAAAAATGGGAAAAAAGATAACTGAATTTTAATATATTTTAGGTTGCATAGATTTGTATTTAGAAACTTGTTGATTTTTTTAGAAGCTTGTATTGCTTTTCAAAATCTCTCCATTTGGACTTGAGGCTTGTAATTTTCCAGGTTAGTTATATACAAGAATTTGCTCACGTTAACGGTCCTTGATGATGAATATTGGTTGCTTATTTTTCCTCCATTGTTGAGCAGTACAACAACAACTTATCTCTTATCTTGCCCAATCTGAATTTCACCTTATTGAGTACATGTTTGTTAGTTTCTGCATGTGAATTTTTAAAACGAGTTTCGATACCACTCCCACTAAAAGTAGTATCGATACTTATCATATACTTTAATTTTTAAAACGAGTTTCGATACCACTCCCACTAAAAGTAGTATCGATACTTATGACACTTGCCTTTTTTTTGTGTGTGTAGAAGGTGTATGGATGATGTAGATGGATGATGGTCGTTGAACAAAATAGAAGCGTATAAAAATCTAATTATCCCTCAATAAATAAAGGATGAGTAGGGTATAGTTCCACTTTTAAGTGTATGTTATGTGAAAGACAGGACTGGAAAGTGGGTTTGAGGGATTAAAAACTATGATTGTAGAGATTTTAGATTCTAATGCTAAACTAAACTAAATTAACTAAACTATTGAGAATTTATAAGAGAGGGAATTCAAGATATTAGAATCTACCAATACTTTTGATCTATGACCTTCTGCTTCATGGTTGTTCTCATAAGTAGACTATAATTAGGCAATCGAGCTAGTGCCGATGCCCTCTTGGACAAAATATCGTTAACAAATAACTCTACTTAAAGTTGTTCCTATGTTTATGCTATTAATATCTTCTTTCTTTTTATGTGAGCCTGGACAGCTATTCAATGAATCACCATCTAAGGCAAACACAAAGAATACTTCCTTTACTCTAAAACAATATACAACTAGAAGAAAAGTAGAGAATAATAGCATACTATTCAATTACAATAAATAAATATTCTAGCATTATATTCAATTACAATAAATAAAAGCATGTCACTAGCCAATATTCAATTGCAATAAATAAAACCCTAAACTAGCATGATATTCGATTGCAATAAATAAAAACCTTAATCTATACTTCCATCCCCTGGTCTGGGCAATGGAACTAATAACTAAAAACACAAAGAACTAACCTGATTGAAGAACACCATGAACCGGAAGAATCAACGAACCCTAAGAACCGGCTTCATCTCCTCCCATGAAGGAGAAGATTAGCCTTCCATAAAGAAGGAAGAACACGAAGAACGAGAAGAAGAAGAGTCGAAGAACATAAGACTAGAAAGACTAATTTATTAAGACTCGGCTAGTTAAAACCGAATCTTTTATTATTAATCTCTCTCTGCCTCAAGTTCTGGAGACAAGAGTATGAGTAAATTGGCAAATTACATGGGGCACTTAGGTCCTCTATTTATAGGGGTTACAATGAGTTCTAGAAGCATTCCAAACCGCCATTTGTTTCCTAATACAAATCAACTTCTTTCAGAGTCCAACTTCGTCTCCAAAACTGAGAAGGAAGTGGCTACAGTGTCATTTCATGCGTTTGGACGCACGATCCATGCGTTCCAGATGCGGAAGTCTATTTTCCCTCTTTTGCTCTATCCTTCTATCCTCTTTCGCGGGCTTTGGTCCAAGCAACGAATCCGTTGGCCTTGGGCTTTCAAATAGGCTTTAAAATAGGTCCAAGTCGCATATTTAATAGCTTCAATTCCTTGGCCTTCTCCATGATTGTCCACGGGGTTCCCATGTGATCCTTAATGCTCCGAATTGCTCCGTTTTACCCCTTTTTCTCTAATATTCCACAAAACTCTCTTTTTCACCTGTAGAATCATAAAACATAACGTACAAATACTATTAGTCCACTAAAATGGCTAAACAAGAGGTATAATCGAGGTTTAAAATGCACTTTTTGAGCACTTATCACACCATTTGACACTCGCTCCTTTTGTGTGTTATTGATGGTATATGGATGATGTAGATAGATGATGGTCGTTGAACAAAATAGAAACGTATCAAAACCTAATTATCTCTCAATAAGTAAAGGATGAGTAGGGTATCGTTCCACTTTTAAGTGTATGTTTATATGAAGGACAGGACTGGGAAGGGGGTTTGAGGGATTAAAAACTATGATTATAGATATTTTAGATTCTAATGCTAAACTAAACTAAACTAACTAAACTATTGAGTATTTATAAGAGAGAGAATTCAAGGGATTAGAATCCACCGATACTTTTGATCTGTGACCTTATGCTTCATGGTTGTTCTCACAAGTAGACTACAATTAGGCAATTGAGCGAGTGCCGATGCCCTCTTGGACAAAACATCGTTAATGAATAACTCTACTTAAGGTTGTCCCTATGTTTATTCTATTAATATCTTCTTTCCTTTTGTGTGAGCCTGGACAGCTATTCAATGAATCACCATCTAAGGCAAAAACAAAGAATACTTCCCTTACTCTAAAACAATACACAACTAGAAGAAAAGTATAGAATAATAGTATAATATTCAATTACAATAAATAAAACCCTATTCTAGCATTATATTCAATTACAATAAATAAAAGCATGTCACTAGCAAATATTCAATTGCAATAAATAAAACCCTAAACTAGCATGATATTCGATTGCAATAAATAAAAACCTTAATCTATACTTCCATCCCCTGGTCTGGGCAATGAAACTAATAACTAAAAACACAAAAAACAAACCTGATTGAAGAACACCATGAACTGGAAGAATCAACGAACCCTTAGCACCGACTTCATCTCCTCCCTTGAAAGAGAAGATCAGCCTTCCATAAAGAAGGAAGAACACGAAGAACGAGAAGAAGAAGAGTCGAAAAATATAAAACTAGAAAGACTAATTTATTAAGACTCGGCTAGTTAAAACCGAATCTTTTATTATTAATCTCTCTCTGCCTCAAGTTCTGGAGACAAGAGTATAAGTGAATTGGCAAATTACATGAGGCACTTAGGTCCTCTATTTATAGGGGTTACAATGAGTTCTAGAAGCATTCCAAACCGCCATTTGTTTCCTAATACAAATCAACTTCTTTTAGAGTCCAACTTCGTCTCCAAAACTTAGAAGGAAGGGGCTATAGTATCGTTTCATGCGCGTTTGGGCGACGATCCATCGCCTTAGACGAGCGAAAGCAATGCGCCCCATGGAAGTCTATTTTCCCTCTTTTTGCTCTATCCTTCTATCCTCTTTTGCTGGCTTTGGTCCAAGCAACGAATCCTTTGGCCTTAGGCTTTCAAATAGGCCTTAAAATAGGTCCAAGTCGCATCTTTAATAGCTTCAATTCCTTGGCCTTCTCCATGATTGTCCACGGGCTTCCCATGTGATCCTTAATGCTCCGAATTGCTATGTTTTACCCCTTTTTTTTAATATTCCACAAAACTCTCTTTTTCACCTGTAGAATCATAAAACCTAACTTACAAATACTATTAGTCCACTAAGATGGCTAAACAAGAGGTATAATCGAGGGTTAAAATGCACTTTTTGAGCACTTATCACAACTCCCAACTAGCCTTTTGCTAGTCTCTTAGCAAATAAGATAAAAAATAGATAAGTGCTCAAAAAAATAGATAAGTGATAAAAAATCGCGATTGCATTTACCATATGCAACAAAGCTTTAAACCTTTAAGTTCCCCAAAAAGGACGAGTTATAGTCTCATGAGGGTTTTCAGGTGATATACCCACAAAATCAATGAATAGCATGTTCAAGAATGATAGTATTTTTCAGAGAGAGAAATTCCTTACCCACTTAGTGCTTACTCTAACAGACGGTCTCCATTGCTAACTATATTGTTGCAAAGACTCATAGATTATGATGGGAGATAGTAAAAATTGAGAAAATTCTCAATCAAGGCTTATGTTTGTACTTAGTCAATCTCTTATACTCTCCTATCTAAGAAACAGAATCCCTAGTTTACCATAGGCAGATCATCTCAACTTTCAATCCTCACTGGTCATACTCTCATAAAAGAATCTCTCCGAAGATGGTCTACTATTTTACCTCATGTATGTGGGGAAAAGAATAATGAATACGAACATCCCACATACTACCTTGAAAAATAGACTTCTAGATGACAGTAGTCTCATGGAAAGAATGTCAATCACATATGAAGTGTCAGGTTCTTCACTTTAGCATCCTCTCACATATTCTAGACTTCGTACCATACTGTAGTGATAGGTCGGTTGTAACTTGGCTTGGGTATTCGTTTATGAAGGAAAGGTAAAAAGGATTCAAAGGTTGTTTCTGAAAAACACTAAGGGTTTTACTTCTTTCTTTGGAAGATTTCTTCAAATCTTGTATTGTAGAGAAAATTCTTCCTTTGTCTTAGCTTTTCCATCCATTCTGTTCAACTTTTTTTTTTAGCTCAGTGGTATATCCTTGATTAGTACTGGATATGCTTGTTTTCCACTAGCTTCTTTCACTTAGAATAGAATGATGGTCTTCATTGTATCTCTCTGGTATTTCCTCGTAATCTTCCTTTTTGGCTATTTCTTCCTCTTTGTGCCCCTCGTATTCTCAGAAACATATGGGTATGGCTGATAAAGATTTTGGCTATACTCCTTGTCTGGAGTTGGGTAAAGGATAAAGGGTTTTATGAAAGAAAATGGCTTATTGTAAGGCTCAAAAGGGTTTAACATGATGGTCCTACTAGGTGGGATAAAGGCTGAATAGGTTCACTATTTGACTTATCAGTATGATCCTTTGTTTCGAATAGACTACAAGACCTAATGTCTATCTCCCCAGTTGATGTCACTTCATGATTAACCAAATCAACGAATAATGAGACTATATTACAACGACATAAAGAACTGAAAGATGTTGAGTCACTAAGACTCGGAATTTTTGTAAGAACTCTCCAAAGAATGGGTATAAAGCTCAAGTCTCACGGGCTAAGTCTAAAAAATCTACTTCCAGTTTACTAGGGGTTAAATCTCCTTTCTAGAAAAAGTACACAAAACTGACCAAGTACTATAGTGGTGTATTGATAAAGAATTCTATCAACAAGAACTATGTCCGAGCATAATAAATAGTCTAAGCGGTAATGAAATCAATAATATCAACTATCTATCAAACTCAACACTAAACAGTATAGAATCTATATCCCAGACTCATCATTAAAATTCATTTTTCTCATGCTACTGATATAGAAATAAAAATATTTTTGTTTTTGAAAAGTAATTTTCGAAATTCATTTCTCAAGTACACCCACCCCCTACTTATGCATGCATTGACCTCAATGTATAAAGAAGTAAATGAAATGGATGAGAAAAAGTAGGATATTACCAATCAAAATCAAAATTAATCCCAAAAATAAGAACATTTCCTTTTACCAAGATTTTTTTTTTGTTAGGTCTTTTTAAGTCAGATCCCTAAGACTATCTATTATATCATGTATTATCAATTTGGAGTGAGGAGATCAGATTTTCTTACCCAAATTTGACGAATGCTTGGAAAACGAGGAGGTCTCACCTTGTGGGTTATCAAAAATACTCCTTGGTATGCTGGAAAGATTGCTGGTGAAGTTGCTTCTCTACCTTGAACTATTTCAGGTCTGATGATTGTGTGATAGGCCTTGTGGTTCCTCTGTGTAGAAGATTGACAAAAATATTTCTTTCTAACAGGACAATAGTATCTGATGTGCCCTTTACCACCACAGTAATGATAATGGATGTCTGGCTGACTACGCTCATGGTGGGTGGTAAACTGGTTCACATACTTCTCTCGTTCAGACAATGATGGTGTGGAAAAAGCTTCAATAGTAAAATGCTTCTTATCAATATGGTCCATTTTCTGCTTCAGAAGACTCATTTCAGTTTCTAGATTTTGTTGTTTTTCCAAAACTTCATCAAACTGATTCTCTTGCAACTGATTTTTCTGGGAAGAAGTTTGTTGTTCATCCTGAAATGTAGAGTTCATCTTCTCAAGATATGATACTCTCTTTGCCAATTTTCCATTCTGCTCACTTAAATCCTGAATTTTCTGCAGAGATTTCAAGAACATGGCTAGCAATGCCTCCGTGGTGGGGTTCTCAGGTTCATCACAGTTTTTTGTAGATTGAGCACTTTCAATTGTATCTTCGAATGGGATGAATTCTTGTATCATGCTATCAAGGAAGTACACCTCTCCACCTTCGGCGTCATCATAATCCTTATGCAACATGTGAAAGATATTTATGTCCATGGACATCTTACCAAAGTTGATCTTCATTTCACCGTTGTGACAATTTATCAAAGCTTTTGCGGTAGCGAGGAAAGATTGGCCTAGAATAATTGGAATTTTATCAAAGGCCTCCTAGGTGTCTATCACAATGAAATCCACTGGATAGTAGAAATCGGCTACTTGAACAAGAACATCCTCAACTATGCCTCTGGGAATCTTGGTAGAATGGTCAGCTAACTTCAATTTGACTTTTGTAGGCTTTAGGTTCTCCAGGCCCAACGCTTGGTACACATGATATGGCAAGAGATTAACACTAGCACCAAGGTCTAAAAGAGCATTACCTGTGAATTTTTCTCCTATCTTGCATGATATTGTAGGACTTCCTGGATCTTTGAGCTTGACTGGAGCTTGCTGATGGATAACAGATGTTGTTTGTCCAGCTAGAAACGCTTGCTTTGGAACATGAGTACTTCTCTTTATGTTGCATGCATTCTTCAAGAATTTGGCATATGATGGCAACTGCTTGATTGCTTTGAGAAATGGGATATTGATGTTATCTTTCTCAAATGCCTCCTTCATCTCTAAAAATTGCTTGTCCTTTTTGCTTTGAGCAAAAAACATAGGAAAAGGTGCCTTTGGTACAAACACATCAGCATGTGTCTGCTCTTCTTTCTCTTTGGCATTTTTGCATATCTTGTCTTGCTCATCTTGACAATTAGGAGTGGAAAGGATTTCCCCCACTTCCTTTCGAACTTCATTTGAAATCTTGACCGATTGCTCTGTGAAAATGTCATCATGAGAAGGTAAGTCAACCTTGTTGTCTATCTTCAATCCTGATATGAGAGTAGTAACTGAGTTGACATGATCATGGAGGTGATCAGTACTAGAAATTGTCCCAGTGTGGAATACATCTTTACTCCTCGATATCGGTTCCAATAAGCTAGGTTGAGTGGCTTGTGTCTTTACATACAAAGCAGTAGTGAGTTGGTCGACCTTAGCCTCTAGAGACTCCATTCTAGAACATTGACTTGCCTAAGATTGCTGGAGATTGAGCTGAGACTGTGCAATAAGCTCTAGAACACTTTCAAACTTCTGATTTTTTTGTGATAGCAAAGTAATATCATTCTCTAGGTTCGTAGGTGCGGCATAATTTCTCCTAGGATCAGGCACTAACTCTCCACTTGTATTGGAATTCTGCTGAGAGTATAATTGTTGTTGAGGAACCAATTGCGAAGCTTGACTTGTCTGTGGAATATAACTTTGATCTTGAGAACCTGGGGGTCCAATGTTCTGTCTCTAATAATTGCCTTGAAAGTTATTACCACCTTGGTTTGGCCTCTGAAATGAGTTTAAATTGTACTCTCCAACTGATGCATGTTGATAGTAACCATGACATTCTAGAGTTGCATGGGAAGTGTCTAAACAGACTTTGCAGTATCGGCTAGCTTGCATGACTGGGAGAGATTTAGCTTGAGACTTGTTGATCTTGGAGGGATTCATGGAGAACTGATTGAATTTCTTACTCAAAGTTTCAATGTTGGTGGCCAGGCTGGCCAATATAAACTTCAGTTCTTGATCTGATTGTTCATGTGCTTGGTAACCAAATTGCTTTGGCTCCCCCTCCATTCTAGCTACATCCTCATTGCTAGTAGTCCATTGTTGTGTTTCTTCAGCTAAATTCTCGAGAAAGTTGTAAGCTTCCTCTCCATCCATCGATGTAAACTTGCCTTTGTGCATTGACTGTATCATCTGCTTGTTCATCATCGAGAGTCCTCGATAGAAAAAATGAGCCAGTATGCTCTTGTCGTATCCATGATGTGGACACAAGACTAGCAGATTGTTAAATCGCTCCCACCTACAATGATATTCTTCAGTCGCCTTTCCTTTGAAATTATTGATATCTTGCTGCATGGCATCTATCTTCTGGGGTGGGTAGAACTTGTTCATTAACTTTGTTCTCAACTTCTCCTAGTTGTTGATTGAATTGATCAGCTGTGCAGTTAACCATTCGGATGCTTTACCTTCGAGTGAGTGTGAAAAAAGAATTAACTTGATACTCTCATCCCTGATATTCTGGTTCTTGAAAGTTCTGAGGACTGATAGAAACTTGTTCATGTGAACATATGGCTGAACATTGTCTGGACCATTGAACTTTGGAAGCATAGAGATTATTGATGCTCTAAGTTCAAACTGATTAGATTCTGTCTCTGGAAAAACAATACTACTGGGTGGGTCTCCAATGATTGGCGAATAGAAATCGCTCAGCTTCTTCCTCTGCTGTGCTTGCATGGGTGGGATAGCTTTAGGATTATTTAGGTCCACAACACCTCCATCATTGCGTGCGACCATTGTATCAATCTTGTCTAGTATTCTTGTGAGTCGGTTGTTAAACCTTGTCCACTATTGTGTTCTTATTGGACGACGATTGGGACAACGGGGCATACACTAGAAAATGCTATACGAAGGTGATGAAAAACTATCCTACTATGCTTGAATGCAATTAAACTAATATGCAACTATTCTAAATTATGCAAAACTACTTTCCTTCAACTGGGTTGAGCTTTGCAGCTAGTATCTCGCCCGTTGTCTAAAGTTGTCTCTTCTAGGGTTATGATGAATCACTAGGATTGCTTAAGTACCACAGCCCACAGACGATAGTCTGTTTGTCAAGATTCAGACAAGAAACACTAGAGTTTGATGTTTCGCTATGTTGGCTTACAACTTCAATTATTGAAAAGGTCATAAATGCAATTATACTAGAAAGTAATAATACTAAACTACGATGCAACTATACTAAGAATGAAAAAAAAAGAATGAAGATTCGACTAAACTAGATGGTAGATCTTATCTTCGAGATGTCCTTCAAGCTTCTTTCTTTCTTAAAAGGATGGATGATGCGTCTAAAATTACCTTAAGATCCAAAGTTCTAATCTTGAAAGAAAACGTTAAACATAAACAACTTAAAATGGCAGTGGCGCCATTTGACACGTGCTCCTTTTGTGTATGAGATGGTATATGGCGATAGATGATGGTCGTTGAACAAAATAGAAGTGTATCAAAACCTAATTATCCTTCAATAAGTAAAGGATGAGTAGGGTATCGTTCCACTTTTAAGTGTATGTTTATATGAAGGACAGGACTGGAAAGGGGGGTTTGAGGGATTAAAAACTATGATTATAGATATTGTAGATTCTAATGCTAAACTAAACTAAACTAACTAAACTATTGAGAATTTATAAGAGAGGGAATTCAAGAGATTAATTAGAATACACCAATACCATCGATTTGTGACCTTTCGCTTCATGGTTTTTCTCACGAGTAGACTACAATTAGGCAATCGAGCGAGTGCCGATGCCCTCTTGGGCAAAACATCGTTAATGAATAACTCTACTTAAGGTTGTTCCTATGTTTATGCTATTAATATCTTCTTTCCTTTTATGTGAGCTTGGGCAGTTATTCAGTGAATCACCATCTAAGGCAAACACAAGGAATACTTCCCTTACTCTAAAACACTACACAACTGGAAGAAAAGTAGAGAATAATAGTATAATATTGAATTACAAAAAATAGAACCCAATTCTAGCATTATATTCAATTGCAATAAATAAAAGCATGTCACTAGCAAATATTCAATTGCAATAAATAAAACCCTAAACTAGCATGATATTCGATTGCAATAAATAAAAACCTTAATCTATACTTCCATCCCCTGGTCTGGGCAATGGAACTAATAACTAAAAACATAAATAACTAACTTGATTGAAAAACACCATGAACCATAAAAATCAACAAACCCTAAGCACCGGTTGCATCTCCTCCCTTGAAGGAGAGGATTAGCCTTCCATAAATAAGGAAGAACACGAAGAACGAGAAGAAGAAGAGTCGAAGAACATAAGACTAGAAAGACTAATTTATTAAGACTCGACTAGTTAAAACCGAATCTTTTATTATTAATCTCTTTCTGCCTCAAGTTCTGGAGACAAGAGTATAAGTGAATTGGCAAATTACATGAGGCACTTAGGTCCTCTATTTATAGGGGTTACAATGAGTTCTAGAAGCATTCAAAACCGCCATTTGTTTCCTAATACAAATCAACTTCTTTCAGAGTCCAACTTCGTCTCCAAAACTGAAAAGGAAGTGGCTACAGTGTCGTTTCATGGGTCTAGACGCACGATCCATGCGTCTCGACGCTGAAAGCAATCGTCTGACGCCTTCGATCCATCGTCCCGATCACGGAAGTCTATTTTCCCTCTTTTGCTCTATTCTTCTATCCTCTTTTGTGGGCTTTGGTCCAAGCAACGAATCCTTTGGCCTTGGTATTTCAAATAGGCTTTAAAATAGGTCCAAGTCTAATCTTTAATAGCTTCAATTCCTTGGCCTTCTCCATGATTGTCCACGGGCTTCCCATGTGATCCTTAATGCTCCGAATTGCTCCGTTTTACCCCTTTTTCTCTAATATTCCACAAAACTCTCTTTTTCACCTATGAATCATAAAACATAATTTACAAGTACTATTAGTCCACTAAGATGGCTAAACAAGAGGTATAATCGAGGGTTAAAATACGCTTTTTGAGCATTTATCAACTTATCATATACTTGAATTTTTAAAACGAGTTTCGATACCACTCCCACCAAAAGTAGTATCGATACTTATCATATACTTGAATTATTAAAACGAATTTCGATACCAGTCCCACTAAAAATAGTATCGATACTTATCATATACTTGAATTTTTAAAACGAGTTTCGATACCACTCCCACTAAAAGTAGTATCGATACTTATCATATACTTGAATTTTAAAACGAGTTTCGATACCACTCCCACTAAAAGTAGTATCGATACTTATCATATACTATTTTATTATTCTTTGCCATGCATTTATTATAACCAATAAATATTCCTTTGACTCACAAAGTACTATCTTAACAGGCTCAAAAACCAAAACTGATTGCACAAACATCCTTCAAACTTCTGACTGTCCCGTGCACATACAACGAAGATAATAGCTTTTTCGTACTATCTCCTCGTTTTCATGCTCACCTACCATTAATACTCCTCTTTTTCATATCATATCAACATTAAACACTCGTATTCGTACCCAGTATTTTTCCTTTAAAAAACCTTTGAAACTTTGCATTTTAACCTATCTCTTTCAACTTCCTTACTTATTATCTTAGAGAAAAAACATGAATTCTACATCCCTCTTCCTTATTATTCTGGTCATTACTATGGTTTTACCCGATCATTCTCTCCCCGAACGCTAGTCTGATTGTCACAACATTGACCTCTCTGATGATGAAGAGCATTAAAACCATGAAACTAAAGAAGAAGAAGAAAACAAAGAAGAAGATACTAAAGAAGAAGAAAATGAAAAATACTACCAATGAATGGTTGGAAGATCCACATTTTTATGGCTACACCAAAAATAACGACGATGAAGATGAAGAAAATCCTAGTATTTATACTGATGAAGATGATGGTGAAGATGGTGATGATGAAGATGAAGATGAAGACGAAGATGATGATAACGATGAAGATGATGATTAACCTTGTTTCCTACATTTTTATCTTTTATTTCGACCTGTAATAGGCTACTTCGCCTACCCTTGTTTCCTTTCTAATAAACTATTGTTGCACTATTTCTGATTACTAGCTCCCTTAATTAGTAACATCTACTTATGCTTTCGACATACAATAAAAATGATGTCGACATTCGACACTCGACATCAACATTGTATTTAACTATTATTCATAAAACATACCTTCTTTCCTCCGTATTCTGGTATCGATCAACCAACACCACGTATTCCATATTTTCTGCACTCGCATTTATGCTGCTAAAAATAGGATTTTATTGACCTGAACTTGCATTGTAGCCAAGAACAGGATTTTTTGACCCGAACTTGACATTTTTGTCAAGAACTGGATTTTATTTACCTGAACTTGCATTGCTGCCAAGAACATGATTTTATTGACCTGGTATCGAGATGAGGATCTATAGATCACCAGGATTTTTTGACCCGAACTTCACATTTCTATCAAGAACTGGATTTTATTTACTTGAACTTGTATTGCTACCAAAAACTCAGATTTTATTGACCTAGTATCGAGATGAGGATCTACAGATCACCATGATTTTTTTACCCGAACTTGACATTTCTATCAAGAACTAGATTTTATTGACCTGAACTCGCATTGCTGCCAAAAACAGGATTTTATTGAGCTGGTATCGAGATGAGGATCTACAGATCACTAGGATTTTTTTACCCGAACTTGACATTTCTATCAAGAACTGGATTTTATTGACCTGAACTCGCATTGCTGCTAAGAACAGGATTTCATTTACCTGGTATCGAGATGAGGATCTACATATTACCAGGATTTTTCTTGACCTATTATCAATCATATACTTCTAGAGATACAAATATTTGTTATCCATGTATAACTAATGCTTTCGAGAATGACAATATCTTTATTGAATGTACAACCTTGACAACAAAAATTACATCATGAAACTTTAAATACTTTTCATTGATAAAATGCTTTCAAATTGCTTATATTTTGAGGCTTTGGCAATATTGCACCTTCAGCTGTTTGTAAGTAATATGCTCCATTGACTCCAACCTTCTGAATGATATAAGGCCCTTCCCAACTTGCCGCTAGTTTGCCAGCCCCTTTTTCTTTAGTAGCTTGAGTGACCACTTTCAACACCAAGTCACCTTCCTGAAAATGTCTTTCCTTTACTTTCTTGTTGAAAGCTTTTCTAAGCTGCGTATGATAGGTATCGAGCTTTAGCCTTGCTTGATCCCTTGTTTCCTCGAGATTTAGAACTTCTGAAGCCATCCTTTCATTATTCTGACCATTCTTTGTCATCTTTGTTCTGGATGTCGATACCACCATTTCTGATGGAGTTACTGCCTCCATACCATAAGACAAAGTAAAAGGTGACTCACCCGTGGCTGTTCGAGGTGTTGTTCTATAAGCCCATAAAACACTATTGAGCTCATCCACCCAAAGACCTTTCTTGTCTTCTAATTTCTTCTTGATGTTATCTATAATGGATTTATTTGTTGCCTCTGCCTGCCCGTTACCTTGAGCCCGTTACCTAAACCCTTGTAAGATTCTAAAAAAGTTTTCACTTTCCCTCCTTCGAACTGTGGACCATTATTTGATATAATAGCATAAGGCAAACCATATCGACATATAACCCTTTCAAACAGGAAATTTCTGACATCCTTTTCTTTGATATGCTGCAGAGCTATGGCTTCCACCCATTTTGTAAAATAATTTGTGACTGCCAATATGAACCTTTTTTTGCCCCTCCCTGGTGTAAGTGGACCAACAATATCCATTCCCCATAGAGCAAAAGGCCATGGGTTTGAAACACAATGCAATTCTTCAGCAGGAACATGTATGGCCTTCCCATGAATTTGGCATTGTATACACTTTTTCGCATATTGAAGACAGTCCCTTCGCATCTGGGGCCAAAAATAACCTTGTCTTGTGATTTTATTTTGCCAATGACCTACCAGCTGAGTGGTTTCCACATTCCCCTTCATGAAGCTCAGCAATGATTAGTTGTGCTTCCTCATACGATTCGCATTTCAAATGTGGACCTCCAGGATTCTTTCGATGCAACTCATTATCAATCAATATATATCTTTGGGCACCAGATTTGATTCTTCTGGCCTCATTTCTGTCCTCCACTATCTCCCTGCTAGCCAAATATGAAGTATATGGTACCATCCATGACGCCCCCAGTGTATCAATCTCCATAACTGCTAATCTTTCAATGTCGATGCTCGGCTTCTCTTGAACGCCGATATGCAGAGTATGACCCTCCGTGTTTTCCAGCATTGCTGCCATATATGCTAAAGCATCCGCATGTCGATTTTCATTCCTATTGAGATGCTGCAGCCTTATTCTACTGAAATTCTTTAACTTGGACTTTATAAAATTCAAGTAATCGACCATGTTTTCACATTTTACTGAGTATGCTCCATTGATCTGGCTGACCACGAGCATCGAGTCACTAAAAATCGATAACTCCTTTATATTGAGAGACTTAGCCATCTCGAGACCAGCTATCAAAGCCTCATATTCAGCCTCATTGTTTGATGCATGGAAACCCAATGTTATTGTCGTCTCGAGTTTTTGATTTTCAGGAGTAACCAACACTACTCCGATGCCACACCCTTTTCCTCCAGAAGATCTATCAACAAATAGTCTCCAACCATTTGTTCCAACCCATGGATCGTCTGTATCGACAACGTCATCAGGCTCTTGTAGCATTGCGAACTCTTCTTCTTACAAGCCCCAACTGGCATCTTCAGATGGAAAATCAGCCAGGAAGTCGGCTAGTACCTGACTCTTTTCCGATACCCGGTTTTGATACTCGACACCGAATTTATTTATTAGTACCGACCACTTAGACATCCTTCCTGATTTAGCAGTTTTTGCTAGAGTTTGCTTTAATGGTAGATTCGTCATTATTATCACCGAATGTGCTTGAAAATAAGGCTTTAATCTTTGAGATGAGAATAAAAGTGCCAAAGCATACTTTTCTATCATCGAATATCGAGTCTCAGTCTCGAGCATCGTTTTACTTTGAAAATACACTGATTTTTCCGAACTATTTTCCACCTTCACGAGGACAAAGCTTATAGCAAAATCTAATACAGCCAAATAAAGAAGCAAATTTTCTCCCTCACCTGGCTTTGTTAGGGTTGGCATTTCTTGCAAATATTTCTTTAATTCAAAAAATGCGTCTTCATATTCCTCATTCCAGCAGAACTTGACGTTCTTTTTAAGCAATTTAAAAGTGGCTTACAATGATTAGATATTTTAGAAATGAATCTGTTGAGCGCCGCTATTCTTCCCGCCAGCCTTTGTATTTGCTTTCGAGTTGTAGGTGATGACATTTGTTGAAGCGCTTGTATTTGATCAAGATTAGCATCGATACCCCGCTTCGTAACAATATAACCCAAAAATTTTCCCGAACTGACCCCGAAGGTACATTTCTCAGGGTTCAACTTCATATTAAACTCCCTCAATATTCTGAATACCGTATCGAGGTCTTTTATATGATCACCAGCTCTCATAGATTTGATGACCATGTCATCAATATAGACCTCAACAATACGCTTGATGAGTTTTTTGAACATCTTTTCCACTAGCCTTTGATAAGTAGCTCTAGCAATCTTCAACCCAAATGGCATTCTGACGAAGCAATATATACCTCCATTGACCACGAAAGCCGTTTTCAACTGATCTAATACCGCCATTAGAATCTGAAAATACCTTGAATAACCATCGCAAAAACTGATCAACTCAAAACCAGCTGTTCGGTCGACCAATTAATCAATTCTGGGCTTGGGATAATGGTCCTTTGGACACTTCTTATTTACATCAGTAAAATCAACACATTCGAACTCGACCATCCTTCTTAGGTACTACCACTATATTTGCTACCCATTCAGAATGCTCAACTTCTTTAATGATGCCATTATCTAACATTTTTTGTATCTTTGCTTGCACTGCTTTTTCGTACATTGGTCTCACCTTTCTATTCTTTTGATGCACTGTCTTTGCATCTTCTTCCATATTTAACTTGTGCAAACATATTTCTGGATCGATACTGGTGAGATCTGACATCGACCACGCAAAAACTTCTTGATTCTCTTCCAAAAACACTACCAACTCTTTTCTTATATCCACCGCCATTTATGTGCTTATGAACGTATAATGCTCCTCTTCTCTTTTACCGATATTAACCTTGTCCACCGTTTCTATTGTTTTCCTTTCCCATGGTGGCTCCTCATGCTTATTCATCTCCTGAGTGAACTTTACCTGCTCCTGTATCTGTATGTTGGTATCGGCAGGTAAAGTTTGCTGTAACTGCTAAGCAGAGTTTTCCAAGACGCATACGTATCTTGGCTTTTCCCTTCATCATTCCCTTTACCGTAACAAAATTACACTTTTCTGATTCTGATTGATCTCCCCTTATCTCGTGCAATCCATATATAGTTGGGAATCTGAGTACTTGATAAAATGTACTGGGTACAGCCCGCATTTTATGTATCCATTTCCTCCCCAGTATCGCATTGTGATTAGATTGGTGCTTGATGACCACGAATTTCGTCATCACCATTTGAGGCCCAGCTCGAACTGGTAATTTTATCTCCCCAGTAGGTTTGGTAGAAGTTCCATTAAAACCATATAAATTGAACTTTGGTGGTTTCAAATGCGTCTCATCGAGACCAACTCCTTTGAATGCTTTCCAAAATAAAATATTAACTGAACTTCCACAATCTACCAATATCTTTTGTACATTGATAAGAGTAAAAAGATAGTTTTACCTACGAATAAATGATTAAACTCAAACGTAAGTAAAACTAAAACTATACTTGGGACTAGACTATTTATCAAAGATTTCTACTCTCGAGTCTATAACAATATAGTGGGAATAGAAGATTCGTTCCACTCCTAGTTCTTTAGAATTCACATTTCCTAAGATTATCAATCCTACCAAAGTCAATGAGAGTTTTACGAAACTATACTACGATGGCAATTCAAATACTAAAATACTAACTATAATAATTCAACTACGGAAATATTAAATTGTTACTATGATAAGGAATTAGGGAGGATTGATTCCACCTTAACTCGACTTAATTTACTAACGAAGAATCGTCGTAATCCGAATTGAACTGCTTTCACATAACAATTGGTTCTTCCTAATCCCTAGTTGTTCATGGTAATCTCTACCAACTAACATCTAGCATGTGAAACAATCAAACCCATTCTCATGGTGAACTAATCGTTTTTTAGAATGGAATGGAAATTCACGACTATTCTACGCAAACACAAATCAAGCTTCATCAAGGCTTCTTCAACCCCCTCTAATGGAGGTTTAACCTAGAATCATTAAGCTATCATTTCTATATGAATTTAAGCAAGACATGGTATAAAGATTCTAACTTTGCTTATTTGAATTCAAAAGGAAACTACTCATGCAAGATTTGGTTGAAACTAATAATGATAAATAACTAAATCTATGAATTGAAACTAAATAATTGATGGAAATTGAAACTAAATTATGAAGAACTAATTAACTTTATTGATCTAATGAAATAGCAATAATAATAATTCAATAACTAAATTAAAACAAGATAATAAAAACTAATTAATTAATGGATTCTAAAAACTATATCTAAAACATTCTCTAATGGCTACTTGCTACCTAAACTAATTATCTCTTTAAGAGTTAAGTCTTGTATGTTGAAATGGAGGAGACCAGATCCACATTTTCGTGCATGGGCTGAGGAGCCATGTTTTAGGCCGAAAAAATATAGCCCAAAGCCCAATTTCTTCGATCCACAGAGCCCTTTTCAGCTGGATTTGACTTCAATAGACTTTTCGTCCACTTTGGCTCCTCTGATTGGGTGAAGGCTTAGACCATTGGAAAGCTCTTTCCAAGTCGGTCATTTTGACATAAGGTAGGCCCAATTCCGAGGCCTGAGTCCAAAGCTACAGTCTTCGAAGTTCTGCTGACTTTGTGTACTATTTCTGCCCGCGTTGACTTTGACTTTTCAGCTTTTGACCGGTCTTTACAAAGGCTTTTTCTCCTTGAATCTTGGCCTTTAATCATAGAAATTCTTAGGAACCAATCCTTGCTCCTTTATCTCGCCAAAGTGGCACATTTCTGCACATAATTGACTTCAATGCCTGAAATACATAAAAGCACGTAATCAGCATTAACTCTTATTTATTACTCGCATAATTGGTCTAAAAGTATTATTGTTAAAACTACAGTTTTTAGGCTCTTATCAAACCACCCCCAAACATCATTTTGCTTGTCCTCAAGCAAATATGAGAAATTAATGTTCTCAGCTTTCTAAATCACTTCTTTTCCAACAGTATAGTTACAACTTATTAACTATTCAAATTTTCGGTGCTTGCCTCCTCTTTGTACAAATTTACGTCCAGACAACCATTCACGTCTAAGCTTTTTTGCTTTAGAGGACTAGAGATAAACAGAGCCTCTTTGATCTATATAACCACTGCATTTTATATTATTTAAATCATAACAGTGTATTGTTAACATTTATGATTTATGTAATTCTGCTCAACAACATGCATTAGTATCTCAACAAATTATATTAACAAGTAATGCTAGAATACCTAACAATTCATTCACCGTCAACTCACTGGTCCGGAAACAAACAGAAAAAAGAAGCAAGGGCTTACTTGTATTTGGCTAGCGGCCATTAAATCACCAGCAACTCCACCGCCAATAACGCGCCCATCAGGACCAGTTAATCACACATTTTCTCTCTCTCTCTATTTCTATTTTCTGCAACAAGAATAGGGTTTCCTTTTCTCAAAACTCAAATCTATTCAAATTTTGAGTTAAGCGGGTATAAACTTTGGCTTCACTTCAATTTTTAAATTTAACTTTGGCTTCACTCAAATCTCGGCCTACTTCCCCCTCTTTGATATCTAGCGGGATGACTTCAACTTTGGGTTTTTAAAATCCCTCTTTCAAATTTTTAAATTTTTAAACTTTGGGTTCACTCAAATCTCGGCCTACTTCCCCCTCTTTCATATCTAGCTGGATGACTTCAACTTTGGGTTTTTAAAATCCCTCTTTCAAATTTTTAAATTTTTAAACTTTGGGTTCAATCAAATCTCGGGGCGGGATGACTTAAATTTTTAAATTTTTAGCAACTAATAGAGCGGGAACTAGCCCGAGAGACCTCAATTTTTTTCATACACACTGTGCCCGAAATTTCAAATTCCAACCCATGAAATTCCAACCCATTCCACGGTTTCACAAAATCTCAGTAATCCGACCCTCATTATCTCGTGCTTGTTATAGGAGAATTGTTTTTCAAGTGTCCATCCATAATTCCATTATGGCTTCGGTTATCTAGCATGCATGTAACTACTATTCTAAAAATCACTCTAGGCACTGCCCAACCTACTCGCCTAGGCCCAAGTCGTTTAAAAAATCGGTGGACCGACTAAGCAGGTCTAGGCGGACTGATTAAGCAGGCTAGGCGGCTTCTAGGCGATCCGATCAAGTTTTTTTTTTTTTTTTTTTTTAAATGATTAAATGTCCAAAAATAAAGGCTCGTGTAGGCTTAAGATTTGAATGAGTTTAAAAGACTTAAATCTAATGTAAATTATATGGCACTATAACAGAGAGTATATTTTTATATAAAGTCAATATTTATCAACTATTACGCATTTTTGTAATAAGTATCTTTGTTCGTGTTCGATTATTTTTTGAGTTATGGTAAATGATTTTCTTCATTTCTTGTAGTATGTGTGTATTATTATATATATTAGGGAAAAAAACTGCCTACCGCCCAGCCCATCTAGGCACTGCCTAGAAAGCCTAGGCATTAGGCCCTCTCCCACCGCCTAGTGTTTTTTAGAACACTACATATAACTTGGATGTTCATCGCGTTTTGATTACCATTAAACATTATATATGCAAATAAGAACCCATAAATAAATATGGTATTATTTTTATTGCCTAACATGTTTTAAATGAGAACTCTTTGATGTTGCCAGGGTTCAATCCCCATCGCTCTAGTTGGTATCATCACCCAAATATTTTACCAACTTTGCTAGTTCGCACCTCTTGAGTATGTTGTTATGATTGCATTGTTTCGATATGTAACTGCTCATTTTGGAATTCATAAGAATAAAAATAACTTTGGGTAGAATATGTGTTTGCGATCACCTTCTGCACACATGTAATTGTCTTCTTTTAACAAAATTTCTAAATAGATAATAACATTCTCAAATCGCAGTAACTCACAAACTCACTAATCGTTTATAAGTAGGAGACCCGGCCCATAACTATGTCGACCTTCAAAGACAATAACATATTCTTTGAGAATGAAGAATACGATCAATCAGTTTATACCTATAACATGTTATAATCTTCACAAGTACAAGTTAACGTTCGATCACATCGTGGGGACAAATTAAACTTGGATTGGACACTGTGGTTGCCAAAAAGGGGTTGCCTACTTTTTCAGTCAATTATTTAACTACACTCTACATACTCGTGACGAATTATTACATGGCGTTTTACATCTTACTTCGTCTCCTAACTCCTCACTCTAGGCATGATAGTGATTCGCTTCGCATGAATTGCACAGAGGTTTGTGTCCTCAAATAGCCCGACCAAATAAGCCTCAGCAACCTCTTGCAAAGCAGCAACATTCTTAAATACCCGTTAAATCGCAACTCAGCTCACCCGTTATCGGAGAAAGAAACAACTCATTTCAGCAAATCAGATAGGCTATTCGTGTGAAAGGATAGCCGCCCATAGGGAAGGCTGCTCATAATATTCCATTGCCCAAGTAATATCCTTCACGGTTTGTCTAAGTAATGTATACCATACTTTCTTGGATAAGCAATCCGGTTTAATATGATTAGTTCAAAAGCGGTAGCAAAACAAAAGGGTTACAATTCCTTCTTTATCAATCCACCACTATCTCACTGTTCACCTCAATCGTAGCCCAAGAGAGCTCATATCAAGGATAGGATCAACGCAAACTATCACCAGATATTTCCGCTGTCCTTTTCAACAAATACAACCCAAGGAATAAGGTAAGTTAACCGCAGGTTTATTCTCTTTTACCTAGCCCAGAGCAATGTCGGCTGCAATCAAAGACCTGCTTTTTCTCGATCTTATCTCTTGCTTTTATTCCTTTTGACTTCTATTCTATCTATAAACTAAATGATGTATAAGTATCATAGCGCAAGCACCTGAAGTGATGGCTAAAACTTTACCAATGTCATTATTTATTTGATTACTAGAGGAAGCGATGGCACTACCTCGGCACTCGATATTTCACCTCCGGTATTTCGTCTTTTATACTTTCGATATTTACCATGCCAACACTGCCAAATGTTCATTCCGAGAGATCGGCATCAAAGCGATGCTTGATGGACTATGGAAGTTCTCCTCGCATCATCATTGAAGCATGCAAATCCTCCGAAGGTGTTTCCAGCTCCCAAGACCACCAACTATGACTCGCCGGGGAAAAAAACTGAAAAATTAAAATTGAAAGACAAAGACATGAATACTTACATTGCAAAGCAATCGAGACATCGACAAAACCTTTGAGGAAATAGTAATCGCGGCGGTCAACAACAAAGATGCAAGCAACCATCTCTGTCGTTGACATATATGAAACTTCAAACGATGAATCACGATAATATTCAACACAATTCACATCATACGAAGAGAAAGTCCCTACAAGCTAGACCATGTATATAACTCTGTTTCCCAAATGAAACATACGTGTGTATCCTGCTCGACGATCGTGAAGATTTATTGACTCGACGGACTTTTCTAAACCATGCACCAGAATGAAGTCTTGCCCTCCCTGGACTAGATCATAGGCATACAATTCCTTTTTAGGCAAACAGAACATGTATAGACGGTCATCTACAATAACACTTCCACCCCGGGTCATATAGCAGTCCTTTCTTATAGGCAAAATTAGATCATATTTCCATAAATGAGTAGATACATCAAAATAACACTCACAAACGCCATTGTATAACACAAGAATCTTCTTCTGTTTTTCATAAACTACAGGCATACCAACCCTACTCTTTAAAAGGTTAATAACCTTTTCAGAAGGATAAGGTAAACCTTCCCACCTATTAAGTAGCGGATCAAAACCTCCCCCGGCTCCCCCGGTAGAACCGAATACATAAATTTTCCCATCCAAAACAGTCGTTAAAGTCGAAAACTTGCCCGCGATACATTGCGGTGCCCACACTCATACTAGCGATCTTGCCAAAAGAGGGAGTGTCAATGACACGGACGGTCGATGATGAAATATGATGATATTAAGACAGTGAGAATCACAAATAAGACCTCCAATAATATAAACTTTAGAGTCTCTTGAAGCACATCTAAATCCATAAAGAAGGAAGCTCCCATAATAAACAAGGGACATTTTTAATTTTACTTTTACTACTACCAAGATTATCAAAGGTCGGATTTAACTTCATTACAAGCGGTAATTACCTTTCATAAATACAACAAAGCACACGGTCATCTCCTCCTTCTTCGTTGCCGGTTAGGCTTAACTTCTGGCGAGGGCGGCGTTTCTTGGTTTCACTATTGATATTCAATTTTCTCTGCTTCATAAACTTTGATCCTATTCTCAACATCCCAAGTTTTCCTCATAATCTAAACATCTCGTCTCCTTTTGTAACTAAAAGGTTTCTTCTTGATTTAAAAATTCAATTCTTTTGGGAAAAATAAATAAATAGTTCAGAAAGCATGTGTTCCGGTTGTATCAAGGTTTAGGCCCGGCCCAAAATGATAATACATCATGTCAATTACACATTTACACGACTACCTTGTCTCTTGATGTTATGGCCTAAATCTTTTTGTAAAGATGGCAACAGTAGATTCGGAATGAACATTTGGCATGGTAAATATCGAAAGTATAAAGGACGAAATACCGAAGGTGAAATTATTTAACTCGGGCATGCATGTTTTGTGAACAGTGCGACTTCGGTCAACTGACAGAAGTGGTACTATTTTCTAATTTTTTTGAAATTTGGTACTATTTCCTAATATCGGTCTAAAAAGTGGTACCAAAGTCTAAAAAACCCTGAGGGTATTGTGGACATTATGAAAATCTGAACAGATTGAAACAGTTTGACTTCGGTCAACTCGGTCAACTGACAGAAGTGGTACTATTTCCTAATATCGGTATAAAAAGTGGTACCAAAGTCTAAATAACCCAAAAACAAATCAATGTAACCACAGTTATATAAGTACAGGAAACAATGTTTAAAAAATTGTTTATTCATAAATCTATTGCAAGCCTAAGCCTACCTCACATGAGTGCCATGTTCTCCCTTGATTCAAACATCATAGCCTTCTAAATGGTTAACCACCAGCGTGGTGATTATACCTCATTAGTAGAAATCTCATTGAACTTCGACGAGGCAATCGATTTGAAATCCGAAACTTAAATCTCTGAACATTTTACTTAAGTACTAATACCTTATTATCCAAGCCTTCCTTTCTTTTCTTGAGCCTTGAATATTGTGTGCCTTGAATATTCTATTGTATTACAAACAAAGAAAAATCGGATTTTCTGTAAACCTAATTGAAAAAGATAATCGGGGAGTGCATACTATAAATATATCAACAACAACAACAACATTTTCTTTTATTTGAAAAGTATATACTACAAAAAAAAAAAAAATCTTTTATTCGAAAAGTATATACTATAAATAAAAAAATAAAAAATAACAACAACAAAAACAACAACATTTTCTTTTATTCGAAGAGTATATACTACAAAAAAACTATATATATATAAAATTAAAAATTAAAAAAAAAAAAAAAAAAAAAAAAAAAAAATCATCATTTTCTTTTTTTCGTAGATTATCCACTACAAAAAAAAAAAAAATAAAAAAAAATAAAAACCCTTTAAAAATAAAACAAATCAAAATCTCACAAAAGCAAAGCTAACTAAACTTATTCTGCTCAAATACAGTCGCGTGCAATACTCTATAAGCTCCAAACAGCTTCCACTATTGAAGTTTGCGCCATCAATTCAGAATATACGTGTTGGTCTAACTACTTTGTGACACATTCTTCCATATGTTCTACCTCATTACAAAGCCAATGATCTTCGCCTAGGAAATCTAAAGTTAAAAACCCATCTTGAAAAAATTAACTTTTCAAGTACATACCCACGTAGGAGTGTCCAGACAAAAGCACATGTCTCATTTGGTGTGCTATCTCTTTCCTATTGTGTGATATTTGTTTGTTTTCATTGATTGGTGTCATATTTTTAACTTTCTTTTGACATGTTGCATATTGTGCCCGACACACTTTTCGCCGCAGTGTTGGCTGAATTTTTTCTCATGCTTCACAGGTATTTTCTTTCTTCATCTCTTGACATTTTGAGGAGAAAGCATCCTTCTGTCGGGGGTGGCAAGAACATGAAGCAAAATTTACACATTTTTAGGTTGTATAGCTTCTTTATGAATAAGTGTACTTAGTGACAAAGTTTTGTTACCTTTTCTATGATGAAAATTGTCTAGAAATCTCACACTAGTATTCGAATTAGGATTTCTTCTTAGAAACTTAATATAATATGTACGCAATAGTTTTTACATCTTTCCTTTAACATTAATGCACGGAGTATCATTGACAACACATTGTATACATTTTCCATGTTTCAAATACCGACATGATCATGTCAAGGATATTTTATGTGATGCATTTTGGAGGGCTGGAGTACAAGTGAAGAAAGAGGCTCCAGTGAATTTTTTCACTGATCCGAATGGGGGAGGATTAACACTTCGGCCTGTGGATCTATTGGTCTACAGTTGGTTTGAAGGGAAGCATGCGTGTTTTGATGTAACTAGAGCCACTCCGTTGGTAGAGCTTGGGAATGGAGCATTTGAGTTGGGAGAAGCAGCTAATAGACCAGCAACAGGGAAGATTTGGAAACACGAGGAGGCTTGTAAAGCTAACCAGCATTCTTTCATTCCGTTCAGTTTCGACACTTTAGGTTTCTTGGCACAACAATCTGTTAAGATCCTTGAGTGATTGCAGAAAGTTATGGACTGCAACCTAATGACAACTGGTTCTAAAGAGTTTGTATTCAGGAGGATAGGATTTGCCGTTCAGAAAGGACTTGTGTCAAAGCTTGTTGCACGCTTGTCCTAATTATTTGTAAAACTCGTTATCATTATCAATAAAATTTCCATTTAAAAAACAACAACAACAACATTTTCTTTTATTCGAAGAGTATATACTACAAAAAAAAAAAAATATTTTATTCGAAGAGTATATACTATAAATAAAAAAATAAAAAAATAACAACAACATTTTCTTTTATTTGAAAAGTATATACTACAAAAAAAACTATAAAAAAAATAATCATTTTCTTTTTTTCGTAGATTATCCACTATAAAAAGAAAAAATCCTCTTTAAAAATAAAACAAATCAAAATCTCACAAAAGCAAAGCTAACTGAACTTATTGTCTTATTCTGCTCGTGCAATACTCTATAAGCTCCAAACAGCTTCCACTATTAAAGTTTGCGCCATCAATTCAGAATATACGTGTTGGTTCCTTGTGAAACATTCTTCCATATGTTCTACCTCATTACAAAGCCACGATCTTCGTCAAGGAAATCTGAAGTTAAAAAACACATCTTGAAAAAATTAACTTTTCACGTACATACCACGTAAGAGTGTCCAGACAAAAGCACATGTCTCATTTAGGGTGCTATCTCTTTCCTATTGTGTTATATTTGTTTGTTTTCATTGATTGGTGTCATATTTTTAACTTTCTTTTGACATGTTACATATTGTGCTCGACACACATTTTGCCGCAGTGTTCGCTGAATTTTTTCTCATGCTTCATAAGTATTTTCTTTCTTCATCTCTTGACATTTTGAGGAGAAAGCATCCTTCTGTTTGTGGGTGGTAAGAACCTGAAGCAAAATTTACGCAGTTTTTAGGTTGTATAAAGCTTCTTTATGAATTAGTGTACTTAGTGACAAAGTTTTGTTTTCTTTTCTATGGTGAAAAAATTGTCTAGATATCTCACACTAGTATTCAGATTAGGATTTCTTATTAGAAACTTAATATCATATGTACGCAATAGTTTTTACATCTTTTCTTGAACATTCATGCACGGAGTATCATTGACAGCACATTGTATACATTTTCCAGGTTTCAAATACCGATATGATCATGTCAAGGATATTTTATGTGATGCATTTTGGAGGGTTGGAGTACAAGTGAAGAAAGAGGCTCCTGTGAATTTTTTCACTAATCCGAATGGGGGAAGATTAACACTTCGGCCTGTAGATGTATTGGTCTAAAGTTGGTTTGTGTGGTGGCATGCGTGTTTTGATGTAACTAGAGCCTCTCCGTTGGTACGGCTCGGGAATGGAGTATTTGAGTTGGGAGAAGCAACTAATGAGGCAGCAGCAGGTAAGATTTAGAAACACAAGGAGGCTTGTAAAGCTAACCAGCATTGTTTGATTCTGTTTAGTTTCGACACGTTTGGTTTCTTGCCACAACAATCTGTTAGGCTCCTTAAGTGATTGCAGAAAGTTATGGACTGCAACCTAATGACAGTGGTTCGAACGAGTTTATATTCAGGAGGATAGGATTTGCCGTTCAGAAAGGACTTGAGACACAGCATATTGCACGCTTGTCCTAATTATTTGTAAAACTCGTTATCATTATCAATAAAATTTCCACTTAAAAACAACAACAACAAAATTTTCTTTTATTCGAAGAGTATATACTATAAAAAAAAAAAAATAAAAATAAAAATAAAAATTCTTTTATTCGAAGAGTATATATACTATAAATAAAATAAATAAATAAATAACAACAATAAAAACAACAATATTTTCTTTTATTCGTAGCGTATATACTACAAAAAAAAACTATAAAAAAAAAAAAAATAAAAAAATAAAAAAACTTCTTCATTTTCTTTTTTTCGTAGGTTATTATTATCCACTAAAAAAAAACTTTAAAAATAAAACAAATCAAAATCTAACAAAAGCAAAGCTAACTGAACTTATTATGCTCAAATACAGTCGCGTGCACTACTCTAAGCTCCAAACAAATGGATGTGTGGTCGTTGTCTGGGTATCCACGCATTTGGTATACCGTGTCGTCATCCAGATGCTATCATACCACCACCTATTTTGTTGGAGAATGGGGAATCCCCTTGTTTCATTGTGGGCATACCACAGCCGCCTCCAAATCCCGACACTACAGATCTTGCATCCACGACACAGAGGGGTGGTGATGATACCCTTGATCCGCTTGTTGTCCCTTCTTCTCTTAATGAGAAATTACTGGATAATGCATTTTAGATTATACCGTTCGAACCGTGAAAAGTATACCCACGTGCTTGTCGATTGGCATTTTTCGGTTACCTTTGAAATCGGCTCTGATATATTTCAACTGATCCTACTGATTCGTGTCTTGGGTTCGTCTCCTCCTCTTGCAGCGTTGCCACTACTACTTAGAATGACCCTTATACCACTTTGTTTTTAAGTGTGGTATAAATATATTTGCCATCTTGTTATACAACCGTGACAATAGGTGGTGTGGTATATAATAATAGCAAAACGTGGTATATATGTTTAACGGATACCACGGTTTTCAAAGAACCGTAGTTTGTATGCCCATTATATACCACGATTGTCAAGCGAGAACCGTGGCATATAAGCTATTGAAACCGTGGTTTATATTAGTGTATGTGTTATAATACCGTGGTATATAGTTATACTAAACACTACGGTTTATGCAAAACCGTGGTATATATATATATATATATATATATATATATATATATATATATATATATATATATATATATATATATATATACCATCTTCCACTTAAAAACCGAACCTGCATAACAAAATTTACACCACTACATACATACAACATTTCCATCTTCCCAACAAATTCCAAAATGTACAATAAACTATCAAACATTGCAAAAAGATAATAATAAAAAAAAAACTTCCATTAATTTTTTTTTGAGTGCACTAAGACAACAAACTTCAAATTCCTTTTCATAAATTAAAAAGTAAGACTCATAAATTAAACCGGAGGGGTCCAACATAGTTAAAACTCATCCTCATTAAACCCCGAATTTGAAACACCCTATTTTCTGGATGAACTAAATAATATCGAGTCGAACACCGTCAAGTTCATCTTGGTGTATGTCTCCTTCAGTTCTAAATTTGTTATCTGGATGAGTCAAAGCACAATACTAACAGATTGATTGACCGCATCTTTCTCGGTCTTACACCGCTAGAGTGGAATGCATTAAACAATCAGCTACTACCTAATTCTAAATTGTAATTGTAATCTAGGGGAACTGGGAAAGAACCAAAAGATTTAGGAATAAATATTTCGAAAAGAACACATACTTAGAAAGCGCAAAACATACAAAACTATGGCTCAGTCAGGCACAATCACGAACATGATGTGATATTGATGGTAAATCCAGAGGTTGATACTAAACCAGAAGTTTAGCTTGACTTTGATTGGAAAAGTAAAGATTTCTTCGGAAAATCTTAATGTATTTTTTTCAGTCAGCAGTATTTTTACGCCGCCATAACTTCATCCGCCATATTCATGGCGAGTTTATCAAGATGGAGAAGTATATATTTTCACCACGTGGCATGAAATTTGTGTATGCTTATTGGAGCACGTAACATTCAACTTTGCTAGAGGCAGACATTTTCCCTTGACAAAACCTCAGATAATCATGGAGTCATGGAGAGATGATAGAGTAACTTAGTTGTAGAGACCCAGAGGACAAATAGAGAAGAACGGACACATACCAATTGCACTGCGACCGTGATCGATGCATAGTTGTGGTTGCTACAGTTTGTGCACATCCAATCTGCATCACGCCATTGCTTTGCTCTAACACAGAGAAAAGATGCATCACAAAATCAAAATTTTGAAATATACATGCCCAGACATAGATTTAGAAATTAAACGTAAAATACCTATCACACTTCTTCTATATGAGTCTACAAACAATACAATTGTGTAAAACTTTAACAAATTGGGAAGGGCTGCATAATGGAAATTGTTTCATGCACTTTGCAACACTAGAGCCTAGGTAATTCAAATGATTGAACGATTATTTTTGAGCCGATTACAAGCACATGTAATAATCAAGCAAGAGATTTAACTATCGGTAATGTGGTAAGACTATTGATTATTGACAACATTTAGATCCTCTGACTAACTTAACTTCGGGACTCGTGTGTACTTATTCCTTCACATTTGATTGATTTTCTTCTCCTTAATTATGGTGTTGTTTGTGGAATTGTGGTGCTGATAATTGGTAATCCAAGTTAACATAAAGCCAAAAAGTTTCATTGGCGGAGTTTAGAGCATGAGCTAGCGACTCCTTTCTGATACTAAAAGGTGTGAAGTTCTCATATAAGCAAGTGACAAACTAACAACAATTTCAAATAACCTAAGCCCACCTTTCCGATGAAAGAGAACCATCCGAAAATATAGCATTTATCCCTAAAACATAAACCAGTACATATAGTAGCCTTCCAGATGGCTTATTTGGGCGATTGAAGTTCATGATTGCTCCCAGAGAGCCTCACAGACTCACGAGTCATATCCATTCTACTAATGATGTCACCACCTTTTACTACAACCATTGAATTTGAATAAACTTAATGCAATTAGATATAAAAGCAGTAAGATAGATGAGCATAACTTTCTGTGGCTCCCACAAACTTAAAAGTTAAAGTATTGATCGAGTTAAAATCTTTATAATTACTCTTTGGATAGCACGTCCAATAAATTGGTCGCAGAAAATAAAAAGTGAAAAAAGAGATTCCTAGATGTTTGTTTCTTTTACTGTGTTGATTGGTAAAAAATGAGTGAAAAGCCAAAAACAAATAAACAGAAAACCAGTATTACCCTTTTCCAAGAAGTGTAGGCACCGGTGTGAGTTGTGGTAACTGCACTTGACCTTGTGAGTTCCAAGGTGTTATGGAGCTTCCATTGCGGTATGGGTAAGGCCCGGATGTCCGATCATTGCGGGGGCGCCCAATATGCTCATAGCCCTAGTATGAAAGCCGTTGATTTGTCTATACTTCCGAAATAAAGTATGTAATAGAAACAGTCTAATTCCACAATATATAGTTTAACGCGTGCATTGGTAAATGATTATCTTGTACACTACATACCGAGAAAATGATTGTTTATATCTCTTGCATTCAACCTCTTGTTTTCCCATTCACCACAAAATTCCTCGATGCCAATCGCTTTGTCCCATGACCTTTACAACAGGAAAAAACAATATAAATAAATTCCATGAGAGAATTGTATATTGGAAGTATAGTGGTTTTAGTTCGGTATCTACACAACAGTTTTGTGATATAAAACTAGAAATATCATTAAAAAAAAAAGAAGAGACAGAAAAAAAGAATGGGATGTATTGCACTTACTTGGAAACATTCCTATGACAGTTTGTGTTCGCCATGGAAGAGGTGTACGACGGTAAAGAAGCATTGCATTTTTTACACTGGCCAAAATAACAAGATGGTATAATACCTGACAGTGAATCGACTAATACCTAAACATCAAAGATGCTACAAGTAGATATTCTAAAGTGTCGAAACAAACAAACATATATCATGCCACAATCAATAATTGACTAGTACCTAAACATGAAATATGGCAAATTTAAGAATAATACCTTGAACACAACAATTGCGGAAACAATTACGTCCACAGTCAGTAATAGGAGCTTCCTCTGAATCTTTATGGTAATTACAGTGGTGAATTAATCAACTTTTTGTCCTTAGTCTCTTACAATGAGGGAAAAGATTCAACACAGACCTGTGTCTAGTCTCTACCAGAGTTGGTTTTAGACTAAACGTCTAAACTTAGAGGCGAGATACTAGCTCCTTTCCTCTACGGTAAATATTCTTACCGTGTAACTCTTTTGGGGTGGCAGTACTGTTGGTGGTTTTAGTTGAAAAAACAAAAGGTACTTAAAACAGATTTTTTTTTCTAGACTAACGAATTGGTCCAAACGAAGGTATTTTATAACAAACTTACCAAACAAAGAAAAACGTTGCAAGATAATACAGTATTAAGAAGCCCATACGACAAGATTCCCGAAATTCCATATTTCCTCAACCTCTCCAACAACCTCTAAATTCCAAACAAGTATGTGGTCCATTGAAAACAAGATATTTAGGCATACAATGCAAAGGAGTACACTTAAATCAAGTGAAGACAAAGGGTTCATAGGCGCAAAGGTTGAAAAAGACACAACTCTACGTGAAACATGGATTATATTTGTCATATGAGCAAAAGGAATGGTATGATAATACTTGATAAGTAAAATGAGTTGTAAATTCTAACATTTAAAATAGTACACACAAATGGCAGTTTTGAACTTATATAATAGTAAAAGATTGACCATGATTAAGTTATGCACAAAAAATCGGTGGCTTTTTATTCGAGCGATAACCACGATGGGTCTAGAGTAAGTACTTGTTGGATGAAAACGTCTTTAGATTGCCGGCATCCATCACTTACTTCCCCGAGCCTAGAAAAAGTCACATGTGAGAAAACACCAAGGATAGAATGAAATCTACATATACTAGGTATATTAGAGGCTTACTTACCATCATGGTGCGGAAAGTCCCGAAAGTTGGAAATATCATGAGCGACCTTGAAAAACGAAGCAAAAAAGGAGCAACAAATGTGATGGGAAAAGATGAAAATGTAACATTTAAAAAGAAGAAAAGAAATGGATATACAAGTTGCTAAAAGAAAAACTAAATTATATGATATGCATACCTAAAGACAAACTAAATTATATGCTATGAATACCTAAGACTCCATGATTAGTTGTTGATGCTTCCCAATTTGGTCTCTTCTTGTCCAAATTATCAAGCAATCTGAATAGCACTACTCATATATGGTATTAGGCCTATTCGGGTTCTTATGTAGCTGAAAAGCTGGATTTACCCATGAACCACAACCGCATTGCATACCCTTGCCATTAAAGGAACCTAGCCTTGCCTTGCAACCCAAGCAACTGAAACTTCTCTTCCACTTTGTACCTTCTTCCACCGCAGCCTGAACAACAAAGGTTAACAATTTACAAATTAAGTTAACAAGTATAAAAATATAAATAGGTTTGGGTTAAAATATAACCTCCTTTGCATCCACTTCATGGGCTCAACAAATATAGAGGAGCACTCAAAGGTTCCTTCTCCATGTCCCACGAATCACTTCTCTTCTTCCATTTAAAACATCTCTCCCCTCTCCCCGCTTGTGGTCAACCACATTCTCCTCGAGATCTGCGATTCTCGAGCACTTCTTCTAACGGTATATTAATTGCGTTTGCAAGTCATTTCCCACATCGGACTTTTTTTCTTCTTCCATCCATTATGGTATTAGTATCGATATATCCTTATATCCCGTCACAAATTAATAACAAATAAAAACAGCTCACCTTAAGAGCTTCAACTTGAGATCCAATCTTGAAATCTCCTCTTGAATCAAACAAATCCTACCCCTGAAAAAATCAACAAACTAATGAGTAACAAAAAAATAAACCCTAACATTTTAGGTACAAAATTGAAAAAACAAATTTGGGGAAAGAAACCCGTTGAGCTAGAATAGAAGAATCATTTAGCAACAATTGATTATTAAAATCAATTGAACAAGAAGAAGAAGAAAGAGATGAAGTTACGATTTAAATTACCTCGAGATTTCTCAGTAGTGAAATCACGAATTAGGTTTTTTGGTGGTGGGCGATAACCTAAAAATCAAAATCCGAAATCAAAGCTTTAAACTTTATTTGGTTTTTTCTGTAATGGGGGGATTGAGAGAAGAGAAGGGAGCGGAAGACATAAGGTTTTTTCTATTATGTTTTATGTTATTTATGTTTCGACGAAATAACGAGCGTATTTGAATGAGTTTCGTACTGTGTATTTTTTTTTTCACGTATTTGACTATTTGGCATAAAGTCATAAACCACGGTAGAAAGTGGAAAATTTATATACCATTGTTTATGTTTAAGGTAGTGGGGATGTGGAGTACTCTCATGCTAAAAAAAAAACTAACCATGGTATATGGCCCAACTTATCCCACGGTTTTCATGTAACTGTGGCATATACTAGTAAACAATGACCAAAGAAATTTCCGCCGTGGTATATAAGTATTTCCCACAGTTTTTGGAAGAACCGTGGTATAAACGTTCTTATTGACCGTGGTATATGTGTCATTCTGTAGTAGTGTGCACTCTGCAAGTTTTCCGACCACAGAATCATCAGGAACGTCGTTCTAGCACTAGGAAAAACTTTCAGCAAAAAAAGATTCTCCATACTTTGACGACATGGAATGAGCCTGGCGGGATGTTTCGTCTCTTAGAGTCCATATGTAGTCTCCTTCATCCGGCCGACCGGAAATCTGCCTCCCACTCGGAATGTGTGTCATTTTGTTTCTGAGAAAGTTCTTCGATGGACATTTTGCTGCGGCCGGTCAAAGTGTTATCATCGCCAGGAGTTGCCTCCAATCTTTGCGGAGACTATATGTGCATTAGAGGAGAAACACCCGATCGACAACCACCTGTGAGACCGATTGTTCCTTTTCTTTGAGCCTCCTTTAGTGGTAGAGAGATGCCCTATTGTCAAGTATTAGGTCATTTCGAAGGGGTACTTCTTTGTGGTCGCGTGATGGTCTTCGAGCTTTCGGCATTTGTTGGATGCCATGAGTGGGGCTGCAGCGCATATCGTCCCGATTTGCTAGATGCATTGACCCACGTGGTGAATCTTTGGTTCTGAGGACCATGTCCACGGCCGTTAAGCGAATTCATTCGCGAAGTGCTCTCTTTACTCCACTTCTCCGGATAATAGTATTAGATCCTATAGCCGTGGGGATGGTTTGGCACCGTTTGGTCTCCAAGATTGCAATGAAAGGAGTTTCCCAAGATGTGGTAGGACACTTCCGGGATTTTCGATTATGGGGTTGGTGTTTCTAGTGGTGCGAAGCGATTTTGCCGCGATGTCAACCGCATAGTGTATGCTAACGATGGATGCGACTCTCTTCGATCTTTGCTTGTAGATTTTCGTAATGCTTTTAACATGGTTGATCGGACTACTATGTTGAGAGAGGTTCAGTATCCGTTGCCCGACTATTTCCCCTTGGGTTGAGTACTTGTATTGTCAACCCCGCGAGGTTATATATGGGGATAGCTACATTTGGTGCACTCTTTCGGGGTCAATGGCGACCACTTTGGGTCCCCTTCTATTTGCTTGGTGTTGCATCCCCGATTCTGGGATCCAGTCCGGTTAATCGAGTTGTTGCTACATGCTTGGTATCTAGATGATGGGACTCTCGATTGGAGATCTGAGCAGGTGGCGGCGACTTTGAGTATGATTCGGGGAAGGACCTTCTTATGGGTCGGTTCTTAATGTGGCTAAAACCGAGCTATTTTGGCCATCATTGGATCCATCGCCGCTCCACCCTAGGTCTCTTTCCTTCAGATTTGTCCGATCCTCGTGAGGAGTCGAGGTTGCTTGGAGTGCGGTCGCAAGACTCGATCCATCCTTTGTCGGGGACTTGCTTGCAAAGCGTGTTGAAAAAAGGTTGTGACTTTGATGGACCGTTTAGCTACATTAGACAATCCACAATGTGAGTTAGCTCTTTTACGTGCTTGTCTTTGGGCTCTCTAAGTTGGTATTTGCGATTCGTACTTGTCCACCATCCCTTTTAGAGAGGCACTAAGACGTTTGATCGACATCTCCGCGGTGTTCTCCGTGGTATTGTGGTTTCTTATGGTCCTAACCGGTGATTTGCGGTGCGTTTATCGACACTCCCATTACGTCCCTCAAGTGGGTTAGGTATTTATTGTGCCATTGATGTCTCTACTTTTGCTTTTGTGGCCTCCCGTTTCGGGGCGTCGAGCTTCCGAACCACATTCTTAGGAGTTGTGGGCGGTGCCTTTGGATGAGATTCTTGATGTTGCTAGCGGTAAATGATGAGTCTTTGTCTACCCGATTTTTGATCTCGATTCTATGGTTGGGAATGCTACCGTCCCCTCAAAACCACAAAAAGTTTTGGCGGAAGCGTTATATAGTAAGATTGATGTTGGTCTCTTGAGGGGAGTTTGTGTTATCCGCTTTCGTCGAAAAGCGGTCGTTGGATGCTTTAAAATAACACGCAAAAGGACTTCCTACTTTGCTATTCCGATGGAGGGACTTGGACAAAGATATGTCGCCGATTGGAGTATCGTTATTATTCTTCGATGCGTCTCATGATTCCTTTGTACTTTCGATGGTGGTCTATGCCCTATTTGCAAAAAAGAGTATACTAGATGCCTTTGGAGACCATGCGGCATTGCTGTAGATATTTTCCGGGTTTCAAATACCGACATGATCATGTCGTCGGAGATATTTTATGTGATGCATTTTGGAGGGGGGTACAAGTGAAGAAGGAGGCTCTTGTGAATTTTCTCATTGATCCGAATGAGGGAAGATCCACACTTCGACTGCGGATATATTGATATACGATTTGGTGCGAGGGAGACATGCATGTGTTGATGTAACTGGAGCCTCCATTGGTAGGGCTTGGGAATGGAGTCTTTGAGGTGGGGGGAGCAGACTAAGAGAGCGGCGTGACGGGGAAGATGGAGAAGCATGAGGAAGCTTGCACGGCTAACCAAAGATTGTTTCATTCCGTTTAGTTTCGACACTTTTGGTTTCTTGGAACAACGATCTGTTGAGCTTCTCAAGAGACTTGAAAGTTATGGACGATAATGTTATGACACCGGTTCTAACGAGTTTGTTTTTTTTGAAGAATAGGATTTGCTATTCGGAAAGGACTTCTTGGCGCAGCCTTTTTGTTTGCGCTTGTCCTAATTATTTGTAAAATTCTTTATCGATTATCAATAAAATTTCCACTTAAAAAAAAAAAAAAAAAAAAAAAAAAACTTTAAAAATAAAACAAATCAAAATCTAACAAAAACAAAGCTAACTGAACTTATTATGCTCAAATACAGTCGCGTGCACTACTCTATAAGCTCCAAACAACTTCCACTACTGAAGTTTGCGCCATCAATTCAGAATATACGTGTTGCTCTAACTACCTTGTGAAACATTCTTCCATATGTTCTACCTCATTACAAAGCCACGATCTTCGTCTAAGAAATCTGAAGCTAAAAAACCCATCTTGAAAAAATTAACTTTTCACGTACATACCACGTAGGAGTGTCCAGACAAAAGCACATGTCTCATTTGGTGTGCTATCTCTTTCCTATTGTGTGATATTAGTTTGTTTTCATTGATTGGTGTGATATTTTTAACTTTCTTTTGACATGTTGCATATTGTGCTTTCGACACACTTTTAGCAGATGTTGGTGAATTTTTTTTCTCAACTTCACGAGGTATTTTCTTTCTTCATCTCTTGACATTTTAAGGAGAAAGCATCCTTACGTTTGGGGGTGGTAAGAACTTGAAGCAAAATTTACACGCTTTTTTAGGTTGTATATAGCTTCTTTATGAATAAGTGTACTTAGTAACAAAGTCTTGTTTCCTTTTCTATGATGAAAATTATCTAGAAATCTCACACTAGTATTGAATTATGATTTCTTCTTAGAAACTTAATATAATATGTATGCATAATAGTTTTTACATCTTTTCTTCAACATTCATGCACGGCGAGTATCATTGATCATTTGTCTATATTTTCCGGTTTCAAATACCGACATGATCATGTCAAGGATATTTTATGTGATGCATTTTGGAAGGCTAGAGTACAAGAAGAAAAAGGAGGCTCCCATGAATTTTTTCAATCGATCCGAATGGGGAAGATTAACACTTCGCTTTGGTTTGTATTGCTCTACAGTTGGTTTGATGGGAGACATGCGTGTTTTGATGTAACTGGCGCCTCTCCATTGGTAGGGCTTGGGAATGGAGTATTTGAGTTGGGAGAAGCAGCTAATAGAGCAGCAGCAAGGAAGATTTGGAAACACGAGGAGGTTTGTAAAGGTAACCAGCATTCTTTCATTCCGTTCAGTTTCGACACTTTTGGTTTCTTGGCACAACAATCTGTTAAGCTTCTTAAGTGATTGCAGAAAGTTATGGACTGTAACCTAATGACAGCTGGTTCGAACGAGTTTCTATTCTGGAGGATAGGATTTGCCGTTCAGAAAGGACTTGAGTCACAACTTGTTGCAAGCTTGTCCTAATTATTTGTAAAACTCGTTATCATTATCAATAAAATTTCAACTTAAAAAACAACAACAACAAAATTTTCTTTTATTCGAAGAGTATATACTACAAAAAAAAAAAAAATAAAATTAAAAAAACATTTTCTTTTATTTGAAGAGTGTATACTATAAATAAAAAAAAAATAACAACAATAAAAACAACAATATTTTCTTTTATTCGAAGAGTATATACTACAAAAAAAAACTATAAAAAAAAAAAAAAAAAAAAAAAAAAAAATCATCAAAAGGTTATTATCCACTACAAAAAAAAAAAAAAACAACAACAAACAACAACAACAACTTTAAAAATAAAACAAATCAAATCTAACAAAAGCAAAGCTAACTGAACTTATTCTGCTTAAATACATCCGCGTGCACTACTCTATAAGCTCCAAACAGCTTCTACTATTGAAGTTTGCGCCATCAATTCAGAATATACGTGTTGGTCTAACTACCTTGTGAAACATTCTTCCATATGTTCTACCTCATTACAAAGCCACGATCTTCGTCTAGGAAACCTGAAGTTAAAAAACCCATCTTGAAAAAATTAACTTTTCACGTACATACCACACCACGTAGGAGTGTCCAGACAAAAGCACATGTCTCATTTGGTGTGCTATCTCTTTCCTATTATGTGATATTTGTTTGTTTTCATTGATTGGTGTGATATTTTTAACTTTCTTTTGACATGTTGCATATTGTGCTTGACACACTTTTCGCCGCAGTGTTGGCTGAATTTTTCCTCAAGCTTCACAGGTATTTTCTTTCTTCATCTCTTGACATTTTGAGGAGAAAGCATCCTTCTGTTTGGGGGTGGTAAGAACTTGAAGCAAAATTTACACAGTTTTTAGGTTGTATATAGCTTCTTTATGAATAAGTGTACTTAGTAACAAAGTCTTGTTTCCTTTTCTATGATGAAAATTGTCTAGAAATCTCACACTAGTATTCGAATTAGGATTTCTTCTTAGAAACTTAATATAATATGTACGCAATAGTTTTTACATCTTTTCTTGAACATTCATGCACGGAGTATCATTGACAACACATTGTATACATTTTCCATGATTCAAATACCGACATGATCATGTCAAGGATATTTTATGTGATGCATTTTGGAGGGCTGGAGTACAAGTGAAGAAAGAGGCTCCCGTGAATTTTTTCACTGATCCGAATGGGGGAAGATTAACACTTCGGCCTGTGGATGTATTGGTGTACAGTTGGTTTGAGGGGAAGCATGCGTGTTTTGATGTAACTGGAGCCACTCCGTTGGTAGTGCTTGGGAATGGAGTATTTGAGTTGGGAGAAGCAGCTAATAGAGCAGCAACAGGGAAGATTTGGAAACACAAGGAGGCTTGTAAAGCTAACCAACATTCTTTCATTCCGTTCGGTTTCGTCACTTTTGGTTTCTTGGCACAACAATCTGTTAAGCTCCTTAAGTGATTGCATAAAGTTATGGACTGCAACCTAATGACAGCTGGTTCGAACGAGTTTGTATTCTGGAGGATAGGATTTGCCGTTCAGAAAGGACTTGAGTCTCAGCTTGTTGCACGTTTGTCCTAATTATTTGTAAAACTCGTTATCATTATCAATAAAATTTCCTCTTAAAAAACAACAACAACAAAATTTTCTTTTATTCGAAGAGTATATACTACAAAAAAAAAAACAAAAATAAAAAAATATTTTCTTTTATTCGAAGAGTATATACTATAAATAAAAAAAAAAAAAAATAACAACAATATTTTATTTTATTCGAAGAGTATATACTACAAAAAAAACTATAAAAAAAAACATCATCATTTTCTTTTTTTTTGTAGGTTATTATCCAATACAAAATAAAATAAAAATAAAACAACTACTTTAAAAATAAAACAAATCAAAATCTAACAAAAGCAAAGCTAACTGAACTTATTCTGCTCAAATACAGTCGTGTGCACTACTCTATAAGCTCCAAACAGCTTCCACTATTGAAGTTTGCGCCATCAATTCAGAATATACGTGTTGCTCTAACTACCTTGTGAAACATTCTTCCATATGTTCTACCTCATTACAAAGCCACGATCTTCGTCTAGGAAATCTAAAGTTAAAAAACCCATCTTGAAAAAATTAACTTTTCACGTACATACCACGTAGGAGTGTCCAGACAAAAGCACATGTCTCATTTGGTGTGCTATCACTTTCCTATTGTGTGATATTTGTTTGTTTTCATTGATTGGTGTCATATTTTTAACTTTCTTTTGACATGTTGCATATTATGCTCGACACACTTTTTGCCGCAGTGTTGGCTGAATTTTTTCTTAAGCTTCACAGGTATTTTCTTCCTTCATCTCTTGACATTTTGAGGAGAAAGCATCCTTCTGTTTGGGGGTGGTAAGAACTTGAAGCAAAATTTACGCAGTTTTTAGGTTATATATAGCTTCTTTATGAATAAGTGTACTTAGTGACAAAGTCTTGTTTCCTTTTCTATGATGAAAATTATCTAGAAATCTCACACTAATATTCGAATTAGGATTTCTTCTTAGAAACTTAATATAATATGTACGCAATAGTTTTTACATCTTTTCTTCAACATTCATGCACGGAGTATCACTAACAACACATTGTATACATTTTCCAGGTTTCAAATACCGACATGATCATGTCAAGGATATTTTATGTGATGCATTTTAGAAGGCTGGAGTACAAGTGAAGAAAGAAGCTCCCGTGAATTTTTTCACTGATCCAAATGGGGGAAGATTAACACTTCGGCCTGTGGATGTATTGACCTATAGTTGGTTTGAGGGGAGACATGCGTGTTTTGATGTAACTGGAGCCTATCCGTTGGTAGAGCTTGGGAATGGAGTATTTGAGTTGGGATAAGCAGCTAATAGAGGAGCAGTAGGGAAGATTTGGAAACACGAGGAGGCTTGTAAACCTAACCAGCATTGTTTCATTCCGTTCAGTTTTGACACTTTTGGTTTCTTGGCATAACAATCTGTTAAGCTCCTTAAGTGATTGCAGAAAGTTATGGACTGCAACCTAATGACAAATTGGTTCTAACGAAGTTTCTATTCAGAGGAGGATTGGATTTTCCGTTCAGAAAGGACTTGCTTCACAGCTTGTTACACACCTGTCCTAATTATTTGTAAAACTCGTTATCATTATCCAAAAAAATTCCACTTAAAAAACAACAACAACAACAACATTTTCTTTTATTCGAAGAGTATATACTACCAAAAAAAAAATCTTTTATTCGAAGAGTAATACTATAAATAGAAAAATAAAAAATAACAACAACAAAAACAACAACATTTTCTTTTATTCGAAGAGTATATACTACAAAAATAACTATAAAAAAAACAATAATAATAAAACATCGTCATTTTCTTATTTTCGTAGATTATCCACTTCAAAAAAAATAAAAATAAAACCCTTTAAAAATAAAACAAATCAAAATCTCACAAAAGCAAAGCTAACTGAACTTATTCTGCTCAAATAAAGTCGCGTGCACTACTATATTAGCTCCAAACAACTTCCACTATTGAAGTTTGTGCCATCAATTCAGAATATACGTGTTGGTCTAACTACCTTGTGAAACATTCTTCCATATGTTCTACCTCATTACAAAGCCACGATCTTCGTCTTGGAAATCTGAAGTTAAAAACCCATCTTGAAAAATTAACTTTTCACGCATTATACCGCGTAGGAGTGTCCGACAAAAAGCACATGTCTTATTTGGTGTGCTATCCTTTTCTTTTTGTGTGATATTTGTTTGTTTTCATTGATTGGTGTGATATTTTTAACTTTCTTTTGACATGTTGCATATTGTGCTCGACACACTTTTCGCCCTTGATGTTGGTGAATTTTTTTCTCAAGCTTCACAGGTATTTTCTTTCTTCATAACTTGACATTTTGAGAAGAAAGCATCCTTCTGTTTGTGGGTGGTAAGAACTTTAAGCAAAATTTACACAGTTTTTAGGTTGTATATAACCTCTTTTTGAATAGGTGTACTTAGTGACAAAGTCTTGTTTCCTTTTCAATGATGAAAATTGTCTAGAAATCTCACACTAGTATTCGAATTATGATTTCTTCTTAGAAACATAATATAATATGTATGCTATAGTTTTTACATCTTTTCTTGAACATTCATGCACGGAGTATCATTGACAACACATTGTATACAATTTCCATGTTTCAAATACCGACATGATCATGTCAAGGATATTTTATGTGATGCATTTTGGAGGGTTGGAGTACAAGTGAAGAAAGAGGCTCCCGTGAATTTTTTCACTGATCCGAATGGGGGAAGATTAACACTTCGGCCTGTGGATGTATTGGTCTACAGTTGGTTTGAGGGGAAGCATGCGTGTTTTGATGTAACTGGAGCCACTCCGTTGGTAGGGCTCGGGAATGGAATATTTGAGTTGGGAGAAGCAGCTAATAGAGCAGCAACAAGGAAGATTTGGAAACACGAGGAGGCTTGTAAAGCTAACCAGCATTTTTCATTCCGTTTGGTTTCGACACTTTTGGTTTCTTGGCACAACAATCTGTTAAGCTCCTTAAGTGATTGCAGAAAGTTATGGACTGCAACCTAATGACAACTGGTTCTAACGAGTTTGCATTCAGGAGGATAGGATTTGCCGTTCAGAAAGGACTTGCGTCACAGCTTGTTGCACGCTTGTCCTAATTATTTGTAAAACTCATTATCATTATCAATAAAATTTCCACTTAAAAAACAACAACAACAACATTTTCTTTTATTCGAAGAATATATACTACAAAAAAAATTATCTTTTATTCGAAGAGTATATACTATAAATAAAAAAATAACAACAACAGAAACAACAACATTTTCTTTTATTCGAAGTGTCTATACTACAAAAAAAACTATAAAAAAAAATAATCATTTTCTTTTTTTCGTAGATTATCCACTACAAAAAAAAAATCCTCTTTAAAAATAAAACAAATCAAAATCTCACAAAAGATAAGCTAACTGAAATTATTCTGCTCAAACACAATCGCGTGCAATACTCTATGAGCTCCAAACAGCTTCCACTATTGAAGTTTGCGCTATCAATTCAGAGTATACGTGTTGGTCTAACTACCTTGTGAAACATTCTTCCATATGTTCTACCTCATTACAAAGCCACGATCTTCGTCAAGGAAATCTGAAGTTAAAAAACCCATCTTGAAAAAATTAACTTTTCATGTACATACCACGTAAGAGTTTCCAGACAAAAGCACATGTCTCATTTGGTGTGCTATCTCTTTCCTATTGTGTGATATTTGTTTGTTTTCATTGATTGGTGTGATATTTTTAACTTTCTTTTGACATGTTGCATATTGTGCTCGACACACTTTTCGCCGCAGTGTTGGCTGAATTTTTTCTCATGCTTCATAGGTATTTTCTTTCTTCATCTCTTGACATTTTGAAGAGAAAGCATCCTTCTGTTTGTGGGTGGTAAGAACCTGAAGCAAAATTTACGCAGTTTTTAGGTTGTATAAAGTTTTTTTATGAATAAGTGTACTTAGTGACAAAGTTTTGTTTTCTTTTCTATGGTGAAAAAATTGTCTAGAAATCTCACACTAGTATTCGAATTAGGATTTCTTCTTAGAAACTTAATATAATATGTACGCAATAGTTTTTACATCTTTTCTTGAACTTTCATGCACGGAGTATCATTGACAACACATTGTATACATTTTCCAGGTTTCAAATACCGATATGATCATGTCAAGGATATTTTATGTGATGCATTTTGGAGGGCTGGAGTACAAGTGAAGAAAGAGGCTCCCGTGAATTTTTTCACTGATCCGAATGGGGAAAGATTAACACTTTGGCCTGTGGATGTATTTGTCTAAAGTTGGTTTGTGTGGTAGCATGCGTGTTTTGATGTAACTAGAGCCTCTCCATTGGTACGGCTCGGGAATAGAGTATTTGAGTTGGGTGAAGCAGCTAATAAGGCAGCAGCAGGTAAGATTTGGAAACACGAGGAGGCTTGTAAAGCTAACCAGCATTGTTTGATTATGTTCAGTTTCGACACTTTTGGTTTCTTGCCACAACAATCTGTTAAGCTCCTTAAGTTATTGCAGAAACTTATGGACTGCAACCTAATGACAGGTGGTTCGAACGAGTTTGTATTCAGGAGAATAGGATTTGTCGTTCAGAAAGGACTTGAGTCACAGCTTGTTGCACGCTTGTCCTAATTATTTGTAAAACTCGTTATCATTATCAATAAAATTTCCACTTGAAAAACAACAACAACAAAATTTTCTTTTATTCGAAGAGTATATACTACAAAAAAAACAAAAAAATAAAAAAAATATTTTCTTTTATTTCAAGTATATACTATATAAAAAAATAAAAAAATAAAATTCAAAAAAAAATAAAAAAAAAATTTTCTTTTATTCAAGAGTATATACTATAAAAAAACAAATAAAAAAACAACAATATTTTCTTTTATTCAAGAGTATAAAAAAAAAAAAAAAAAAAAAAAAAAAAAAAAATTTCTTTTTTTTTTCAGTAGGTTATCATCACCACTAAAAAAAAAAAAAAAACAAAAAAACAAAAAAACAAAAAATAAAACAAAAAAAAAAGAACAACTACTTTAAAAATAAAACAAATCAAAATCTAACAAAAGCAAAGCTAACTGAACTTATTCTGCTCAAATACAGTCGCGTGCACTACTCTATAAGCTTAGAACAGCTTCCACTATTGAAGTTTGCGCCATCAATTCAGAAATACGTGTTGGTCTAACTATCTTGTGAAACATTCTTCCATATGTTCTACCTCATTACAAAACCACGATCTTCGTCTAGGAAATCTGAAGTTAAAAAACCCATCTTGAAAAAATTAACTTTTCACGTACATACCACACCACGTAGGAGTGTCTAGACAAAAGCACATGTCTCATTTGGTGTGATATCTCTTTCCTATTGTGTGATATTTGTTTGTTTTCATTGATTGGTGTCATATTTTTAACTTTCTTTTGACATGTTGCATATTGTGCTCGACACACTTTTCGTTGCAGTGTTGGCTGAATTTTTTCTCAAGCTTCACAGGTATTTTCTTTCTTCATCTCTTGACATTTTGAGGAGAAAGCATCCTTCTGTTTGGGGGTGGTAAGAACTTGAAGCAAAATTTACACAGTTTTCAGGTTGTATATAGCTTCTTTATGAATAAGTGTACTTAGTGACAAAGTATTGTTTCCTTTTCTATGATGAAAATTGTTTAGAAATCTCACACTAGTATTCGAATTAGGATTTCTTATTAGAAACTTAATATAATATGTATGCAATAGTTTAGAGGGGTGTATTTTTATCCACCTTGGCGCTGTTGAGGAACTCCTTCAACAATCTTTTGTAATATTCTGGGTGGCTATCCCATGTATCATCTAACTTCGGTCATTTGTTTTATGAAAATATTTTACCATCTGGATTTTTTTTCACTAGTATTGGTAAATTTTTAGGTGCGACTTTGGAACCCCTCTTGAAAGTTTTATCAAATTTTTCATTTGAATACCTGAAGATTATGGTTAGAATACATGTACAATTTCAATCCTTTTCTATATGGGGATGATTGATCATGAAATTGTATTGGAATAAAGAAAAACATTTACATTAAAATGTTTGTGAGGTGTTGCAAATTGCCAATTATTTACAAGAAAACATTTATGGGTATTACTCAGTTCCTTGTTTCTGTAATAGGTCACCGCTTTGTCAGTCTATTCTTTCCTAGATAGATGATTCATTTACATAGTCATAACATTTTTTTAAATGAAGCATTTCTAGAAGTTGGATCGGAACATTTGTACTCAATATTTATTTTATGAAAAAGTTTGATTTAAGTTGCGCATAACTTTATCATGTTACATTGCAAATGCTGCAGGATGGTCTTAGTCCTAGGCAGGATCCTTGAGATTAGACATCAAGCTAAACTTTGCAATGGGTCTCGTGTTGCTTCTAATTGTCATTATCATTGCCTAACCTCTCTCTGATCACCTTACTTCTTGAAGTGTCATAATTAATCAAGACGGCAATGCTAACAGCTCTAAAGTTGTTGTACCTCAGCTTTTTTTATAACACCACCACTGAAGACAACAAAAAGATTCTTGAAGTAACTATAACTCAAGGGAATGAATTCTCTCAAAAGTGCCACATGTATAGCTTTGTTGTGATCTTGAGAGGGAAGATGGAAATATTTGAACGAGGATATTGTAGTCTGTGGTGAATGAGGAATGGACATCCGATGTAGTTGGTTTTGTAGTACTGAGTTAAATTGAGAATGAAGAAAAGAAGATGACTTTCTTTCGATTCCCGTTGAATCGGAAGTTTGGAAATAAGTTTTACTGTAAGTTTTATTTAAGTACTTTGTCTTATATATTTGGTTAAGTTGTTCACATAGGATTATCTTTCAATGTTAAAATCATATAACTTTTACATGTTCTCAAAAAAAAAAAAAAAAAAAAAAAAAAAAAAAAATCTTTTATTCAAATAGTATAATAAACAAAAAAAAATGGAAAAAAAATAGAGAATTCTTTTAGAGATGTCCTCTAACTTAGATAAAATTTGTTGTCCAATTTTGAAAAAATATCTAACGGTCTAGAAATGTCTAGTTTTTGCAATCATTATTTGTCAAAGTTAAAAATTGTCAAACATATTAAGGTTTTAAATCAATGAGCATAGGCTTTAATTTCTGGATTTTTTTTCACTGTTGTTGGTAAATTTTTAGGTGTGACTTTGGAACCCCTCTTGAAAGTTTTATTTAATTTGTCATTTGAATACCTTAAGATTATGGTTAGAATACATGTACACTTTCAATCCTTTTGTATATGGGATGATTGACCTTGAAATTGTATTGGAATAAAGAAAAACATTTACATTAATTTGTTTGTGAGGTGATGCTAATTACCGATTATTTACAATAAAACATTTATGAGTATTACTCAGTGCCTTGCTTCTGTAATTGGTCACCGCATTGTCAGTCTATTCTTTCCAAGATAGATGATTCATTTACATAGTCATAACGTTTTTCTAAATTAAGCATTTCTAGACGTTGGATCGGAAAATTTGTACTCAATATTTATTTTATGAAAAAGTTTGATTTAAGTTGCGCGTTACATTGCAAATGCCACAGGAGGGTCTTAGGCCTAGGCGGGATCCTTGGGATTAGACATCAAGCTAAACTTTGCATTGGGTGTCGGTTTGTTTCTAATTGCCGGTATCATTGCCTAACATCTCTCAGATCACCTTATTTCTTGAACAATCATAATTAATCAAGACTGCAATGCCAACATCTCTTAAGTTGTTGTACATCAGCTTTTCTTATAACACCACCACTAAAGATAACAAAAAAGATTCTTGAAGTAAATATAACTAAAGGGAATGAATTCTCTCGAAGGTGCAACGTGTATAGCTTTGTTGTGATATTGAGAGGGAAGATGGCAATGTTTGAATGAGGATATTGCAGTCGTTGGTGCGTGAGGAATAGACATCCGGTGTAGTTGATTTTGTAGTACTGAGTTAATTTGAGATCGAATAAGGGATGGCGACTTTCCTTCGATTCCCGTTGAATTGGAAATTTGGAAATAAGTTTTACTGTAAGTTTTATTTTAGTGTTTTGTCTTTTATATTTGACTAAGTTGTTCACTTAGGATTATCTTTCAATGTTGAAATCTTATTTCTTTTACATGTTCTAAAAAAAAATTAAAAAAAAAATCTTTTATTTGAAGAGTATAATATACAAAAAAAAAAAAAAAAAAAAAAAAACATTTAGAGATATACTCTAACTTAGATTAAATTTGTTGTCCACTTTTGAAAAATATCTAACGGTCCAAAAATGTCTAGTTTTTGCAATCATCATTTGTCAAAGTTAAAAATTGTCAAATATGTTGAATTTTTGTAGAGATGTTCCTTATGGTTAGTAGTTCAAATCCACAAAAAATGAGGTTTTAAATCAATGAGCATAGGCTTTTTCTAGATTTTTTTTCACTGTTGTTGGTAAATTTTTAGGTGTGACTTTGGAACCCCTCTTGAAAGTTTTATTTAATTTGTCATTTGAATACCTTAAGATTATGGTTAGAATACCTGTACACTTTCAATCCTCTTGTATATGGGATGATTGACCTTGAAATTGTATTGGAATAAAGAAAAACATTTACATTAATTTGTTTGTGAGGTGTTGCTAATTACCAATTATTTACAATAAAACATTTATGAGTATTACTCAGTGTCTTGCTTCTGTAATTGGTCACCGCATTGTCAATCTATTCTTTCCAAGATAGATGATTCATTTACATAGTCATAACTTTTTTCTAAATTAAGCATTTCTAGACGTTGGATCGGAAAAATTTTACTCAATATTTATTTTATGAAAAAGTTTGATTTAAGTTGCGCATAACTTTACCATGTTACGTTGCAAATGCCACAGGAGGGTCTTAGGCCTAGGCGGGATCCTTGGGATTAGACATCAAGCTAAACTTTGCATTGGGTGTCGGTTTGTTTCTAATTGCCGGTATCATTGCCTAACATCTCTCGAGATCACCTTATTTCTTGAACTGTCATAATTAATCAAGACTCTGCAAATGCCAAAGATCTCTTAAGTTGTTGTACATCAGCTTTTCTTATAACACCACCACTAAAGATAACAAAAATATTCTTGAAGTAAATATAACTGAAGGGAATGAATTCTCTCGAAGGTGCAACGTGTATAGCTTTGTTGTGATCTTGAGAGGGAAGACGACAATGTTTGAACGAGGATATTGCAGTCCTTGGTGCGTGAGGAATAGACATCCGTGTAGTTGATTTTGTAGTAATCGAAGTTAATTTGACATCGAATAAGGGATGGCGACTTTCCTTCGATTCCCGTTGAATTGGAAATTTGGAAATAAGTTTTACTGTAAGTTTTATTTTAGTGTTTTGTCTTTTATATTTGACTAAGTTGTTCACTTAGGATTATCTTTCTATGTTGAAATCTTATTTCTTTTACATGTTCTAAAAAAAAAAAAAAAAAAAAAAAAAAATTGGAAAAAAAAAAAAAAAAACTTATAATATACAAAAAAAAAAAAAAAATTTATTCAAGAGTATAATATAAAAAAAAAACATTTAGAGATATACTCTAACTTAGATAAAATTTGTTGTCCACTTTTGAAAAATATCTAACGATCCAAAAATGTCTAGTTTTTGCAATCATCATTTGTCAAAGTTAAAAATTGTCAAACATGTTGAATTTTTGTAGAGATGTTCCTTATGGTTAGTAGTTCAAATCCACAAAAAATGAGATTTTAAATCGGTGAGCATAGGCTTTAATTTCTGGATTTTTTTTCACTTTTGTTGGTAAATTTTTAGGTGTGACTTTGGAACCCCTCTTGAAAGTTTTATTTAATTTGTCTTTTGAATACCTTAAGATTATGGTTAGAATACCTGTACACTTTCAATCCTTTTGTATATGGGATGATTGACCTTGAGATTGTATTGGAATAAAGAAAAACATTTACATTAATTTGTTTGTGAGGTGTTACTAATTACCGATTATTTACAATAAAACATTTATTAGTATTACTCAGTGTCTTGCTTCTGTAATTGGTCACTGCATTGTCAGTCTATTCTTTCCATGATAGATGATTCATTTACATAGCCATAACTTTTTTCTAAATTAAGCATTTCTAGACGTTGGATCGGAAAATTTGTACTCAATATTTATTTTATGAAAAAGTTTGATTTAAGTTGCGCATAACTTTACCATGTTATGTTGCAAATGCCACAGGATGGCCTTAGGCCTAGGCGGGATCCTTGGGATTAGACATCAAGCTAAACTTTGCATTGGGTGTCGGTTTGTTTCTAATTGCCGGTATCATTGCCTAACATCTCTCAGATCACCTTATTTCTTGAACTGTCATAATTAATCAAGACTGCAATGCCACCATCTCTTAAGTTGTTGTACATCAGCTTTTCTTATAACACCACCACTAAAGATAACAAAAATATTCTTGAAGTAAATATAACTGAAGGGAATGAATTATCTCGAAGGTGCAACGTGTATAGCTTTGTTGTGATCTTCAGAGGGAAGATGGCAATGTTTGAACGAGGATATTGCAGTCCTTGGTGCGTGAGGAATAGACATCCGGTGTAGTTGATTTTGTAGTACTGAGTTAATTTGAGATCGAATAAGGGATGGCGACTTTCCTTCGATTCCCGTTGAATTGGAAATTTGGAAATAAGTTTTACTGTAAGTTTTATTTTAGTGTTTTGTCTTTTATATTTGACTAAGTTGTTCACTTAGGATTATCTTTCATTCTTGAAATCTTATTTCTTTTACATGTTCTCAAAAAAAAAAAAAAAAAAAAAAATTTTTATTCGAAGAGTATAATATACAAAAAAAAAAAAAAAAAAAAAAAAAAAAAAAAAAAAAAAAATCTTTTAAAAAAAAAATCATTTAGAGATATACTCTGACTTAGATAAAATTTGTTGTCCACTTTTGAAAAATATCTAACGGTCCAAAAATGTTTAGTTTTTGCAATCATCATTTGTCAAAGTTAAAAATTGTCAAACATGTTGAATTTTTGTAGAGATGTTCCTTTTGGTTAATAATTTAATTGGAATACAAATTATGGGCTATTCAAAGCATCTATACAAATCAAACCTTGCGTTCACGGACCTCCATCTCCATCCCGATTCGATTGAGCCACAGATTATCAAAATGGTCAAGCTTCAGCCCAAGCTCCTATGCTTTCACTTCCCTTGTCTTTCTTTTCTCCCTTTACGCGGTTAAATCGCCTTCAAAATTTCACCTGTTATCGGAGAAAGAAACAACTCATTTCAAAGCAAATCGATAGGCTATTCTTGTCGTCGAGGATAGCCGCCATAGGGAAAGGCTGCTCATAATATTCCATTGCCCAAAACTAGATGAGAATAAAGCTCATCCTTCACGGTTTCTCTAAGTAATGTATACCATACTTTCTTGGATAAGCAATCCAGTTTAATATGATTAGTTCAAAAGCGTAGCAAAACAAAAGGGTTAGAATTCCTTCTTTATCGATCCACTACTATCTCACTGTTCACCTCAACCGTAGCCCAAGAGAGCTCATATCAAGGATAGGATCAACGCCAACTATCACCAGATATTTCCGCTGTCCTTTTCAACAAATACAACCCAGTGGAATAAGGTAAGCTAACCGCTTATTCTATTTTTTTACCTAGCCTGAGCAATGCCGTTTGGCTGGAAATGGAGCGCAGCTTATTCTCTTTTACCTAGCCCCATGAGCAATGCCCAAAATGGCATACAATCAAAGACCATTTATTTTTCTAATCGATCTTATCTCTTGTTTTTATTCCTTTTTGACTTCTATTCTATCTATAAACTAAATCATGTATAAGTATCATAGTGCAAGCAAAACCATATTTGAATCATGGCGGATACCTCCGCGCTTTTCTTACGGACGTCGAAAGGTCCAAACCCGTGGAAGTTCATGGGTAGGACCATTACCAGGGCAATCAAAGTGGCACCTTACACCCCAAGATTCCTTTTTGTGTTCAACAAAATGGAAGTGCAAAGCAAGCTTAGCCATTGTACATACTTTAATTGCATCGAAAGTACATATAAACTCTCTGGCTTTGTCCGCCTTTGTATTTTCAACAAAATGGAGGGATTTCTAATTTTTTATGGAATATCCTTCCCAACTTTGGATTCATTAACTTGTACCTTTTATGGAATTCCTTCCCAACTTTGGATATATTTCATGCTCATGCTCAATTCTAGTATCCGCACTCCAACTTATAATCGTAATGCTACATGATTGTTATTGTGCTTTCTGCCGATTCTTTTGGAGTATAGTGTGAAATGTGTAACGGTGTTGTTGCTTCAATGCAAGGACTGCCTAATGAAGTGGCCCATCGCTTGTGGTCATAATATGTTGATGTGTGCTCCTAATGCGCTGGCCGCTGCTTCACATGTCACATGTCCTCATACTCGCTCCTACCTCCTTTCTTCCACCGCTACCACCTTCTTCTTTCATTGGAGTGCTTTCGACCTCCGCTTGCACCGCTTCTATTTCCCTCTGCTGCTACTACTACTTCTTTCTTGTCATGTAATGTATTGTAAGGCCGCCAGACTCTCTCACCCAATTTGCAATATAACAAAATTCACTCACAATTCTCAATACACTGTTGTCTCTCTCTCTGTCATACATTCATATCAATTTCAATTGGACAAGGAACTTAAATCTGTGGTAGAATGGCCTTCTATTCAATTAACAGATTCTAAGAAGCATAGGGCTCTAGACTTGATGAAAATTGGTGTAGATTCAGTTACTTTAAATGCTGGTAAGCATGACATGGAAGTGCAGTTTCCGTGTCTTAGTCATGTTCAGTGTGTAGCAGCTCTCGAGGGCATAGATTGCAGTAGGAGTTTCTTGGACAAATACATTAAGGTATATCCAACCTTCTTAGAACTTGTTCTCACCTCAGCTAGGTTGCATACAACCTATTTTGGAAACTTAAATTATGAAGAAGCACTTCGTAAGTGGCCTAGGGAAATCCCTGGAGTTCAATTGCATCCGAATCGGTATGCTCATTCAAGCAGCGGTGAGAGTGGAGGGTTGGATTTTGCAAGACAACTAATATTACACTGCTTTGAATCTGTTTGCAAAGGTGATTGTCTTCAAAATGGAGAACTAGATCTCATGGAGGATGATTGCTTTTATGGCTCATTAGAATCTTCTTCTCCAAAACCTCATGTTTGTTTTACGCACTTTGACTCTAAAGATGAGCTTTTTGGGTTCCTTAATCTCTCACTCTATCGACTATTGCTGAAAGATAAACTTAAAACGCACTTGGGATAAAGCATTAAAAATTGCCGGTCTAGAGTATTTTGAGCATTGTGTGAGTCTCTCTCGTGCATTGGTCCCAGTTGATGATGCATGTGGCAGTGGGATATTGAGCCTTCTTAATAGATATATTTAGTTGATTCACGTGTTTTACCTGTCTCTTAGCCTTTGTCTACAAAATTTTGCCAAGGCATTAGAAAGCCAAAGATACGACAGCTAATCAGCAACATATTGGGTCCAATTCCAAACAATTATTTTCTGATCAACTCAGTCCTGGAATCATGCTATGGTCCATCTTTTCTTCCCGAAAACTATGGTGATCTAAAAGATCTAGTTCACTTTGTCGAGAACTCGAGACTCTTATGGACTTATTTCAAGCAACTATTCATTAGCCTTTGCAGTTTGTAAATTGATAACTGTCAAATCTGTTTCCACTGGCATTGCATCCGCTAGTGTTTTTTTAAAACATGCTCTCACTCTCGCTGAATTCGATCTATCGGGCTTACCCAAAGAGCACCGAGCAGCATACATGGGTAGAGGTGTCCGGTATATTGAGTAATCTAGTCGAAGACCAGGGTATGCTTGAGAGCTTCCATCAATGTGCTTTGTCAGTATATCCTTTTTCTGCTAAGCTTTGGACATCCTATTATAATTTTCTTAAGAAGAAGACAGAAAGTGGGACTTCAATTGTACAAATAGCAAAGGAAAGAGGTATTAAAGTTGAGTGACTTGTGAACAGTTTTAGGTGCTAGGAGTATGCACGCATTACGCCAACCTTTGTCTTTGGCAATTGGGATACTAGCATGATTAGGGAAAATAAACATGTATATGAAGGTGAACTAATTCTAGTCAGAGACATATTAGCACCGGGTCAACTGATTCTTTTTCCAAAGAGGTTAATTTAGGTTATGCTTGCCGGCCGTTTTGTAGTCTAACAGATTTGATGCACATCGTGGATTGCCTAAAGAAGTCCCAAGTGTTGTTGGTACAGCTTATACAAGTTTGGTCTCTTTTGTTTTTGTATAGGTACATCATTTCTTTTACATGAGTTTCATGTTGTAATCTTGATAGAAATGATAGGCGATTGTTGTACTGTGCTTCTCAGAGCAGTGTAACTTATGTTATATATGAAAAAATAGCTTTGTTTTAACAAATATACAAATGTTAAGAAACATAATTCTAGCCTGTTATATACTTGTATCCACTAAAAAGTTTGAAAATACACAAGTGCTTCATTCACATTTTGATAAATGGCGAACGGCAAAGAGAGCATGGAGTTTGATGCAGAAAATGCTCAACTGGCTTGTGTAGACTGTAGAGGACCAAATGACAGTTTCATTGCAGCTGATTTTTGTTGGTTGTTCCTTATTTTTCTCAGCACATGTACATGACACCCAAACGTATGGGAGTGACTATGTATGTATCTTAGTGTAGATGTATGATCTTATTCTAGAATTTTGATATCAACAACAAATGTAGTATTGTAGTCTAAAACAAACACTATAAAAGTGTAATTCGAAACTATGTACATCGGAATTCTTCAATTTTTTGTTACATTTCTTTTACTGTGTTTTATCCCTTTAAAAATATACCAAACTGAAATCTCTACTGGATGGTCAAATCTAAAACAATACAAATAGCTTTATATGACTCACGAACCTTGTACCGTCATGTAGGGATTGGATCGTTCTTAAGTTCTCTTCTCTAAAAACACGGACGCACCTACCAAAGGGTTGTGTCCGTGTCGGCTAATGTCATACCGGACACTAAAACCGGACCGAGTCGGGGGACGCCGGGACTAGGATTTTAATTTAAAAAATATAAAATAAATCAAAATAATACTAAAAAAAATCATTTTTCCGGTTTTTATTTTGGTAAAACTTATGACATGTTTTTAAAGTTTGATTAGGAAATATTAAACTTAACCTTGGGGCTATTTATCTTGAATAGTTCTGAATTTATAAATGTTGATACATTTAATTTAGTTTTTAATGTTCCATTTATATAAAACTAGTAAATGACATGATATTGCTTTTTTATTTTGGAAAAATTAATGTTTGAGCTTTAATTACAGTCATAAGTTTCATTTCTGATTGCAAATAAGTGTGTATGCGGGATCAGAAAATGCATGTAGTGTTACTTTAAATGATGTAATAGAAAATTTTGAACAATAAAATAAATTTTAGCTATTAGTGAAAACAAATGAGAGTGGAAAAAAACAAAGGGTTATTTAGACTTTGGTACCACTTTTTACACCGAGGAAATAGGAAATAGTACCACCTTTCATATGACCGAAGTTCACGAAGTCAAACCTGTTCAATCTGCTCTGATTTTCATAATGTCCACAATACCCTCGGGTTTTTAGACTTTGGTACCACTTTTTAGACCGATATTAGGAAATAGTACCAAATTTCAAAATAATTAGGAAATAGTACCATATTCGGTTGAACACCAAGTTTAACGGTCGCCTTTGTTTACAAAAACATGCATGCACGAAGTTAAATAATTTCACCTCGTATTTCGTCCTTTATACTTTCGATATTTACCATGCCAACACCGCCAAATGTTCATTCCGAGAGATCGATATCAAAGCTGCAAATCCGATGGACTATGGAAGTTCTCCCCGCATCATTGAAGCATGCAAATCCTCGAAAGGTGTTTCCAGCAGCCCTCAAGACCACCAACTATGACTCGCCAGGAAAAACTTGAAAAATTAAAATTGAAAGACAAAGACATGAATACTTACATTGAAAACCAATTAGAGACATCGACAAAACCTTTGAGGAAATAATAATCGCAGCGGTCAACAACAGCATGCAAGCAACCATCTCTGTCGTTGACATATATGAAACTTCAAACAGTGAATACGATAATATTCAACACAATTCACATCATCACGAGAGAAAGTCCCTACAAGCTAGACCATGCATATAACTCCGTTTCCCAAATGAAACATACGTGTGTATCCTGCTCAACGATCGTGAAGATTTATTAACTCGGCGGCCTTTTCTAAACCATGCACCAGAATGAAGTCTTGCCCTCCCTGGACTAGATCATAGGCATACAATTCCTTTTTTGGCAAACAGAACATGTATATACAGTCATCTACAATAACACTTCCACCCCGGTTCATATAGCAGTCCTTTCTTATAGGCAAAATTAGATCATATTTCCATAAATGAGTAGATACATCAAAATAACACTCACAAACGCCATTGTATAACACAAGAATCTTCTTCTATTTTTCATAAACTACGGGCATACCAACCCTACTCTTTAAAAGGTTAATAACCTTTTCAGAAGGATAAGGTAAACCTTCCCACCTATTCGTAGCCGGATCAAAACCTCTGCCCACGGCTCCCCGGTAGAACCGAATACATAAATTTTCCCATCCAAAACAGTCGTTAAAGTCGAAAACTTGCCACCGTACATTGCAGTGCCCACACTCATACTAGCAGTCTTGCCAAAAGAGGGAGTGTCAATGACACGACAAAGATGACAGAATATGATGATATTAAAACGGTGAGAATCACAAATCAAGACCTCCAATAATATAAACTTTAGAGTCTCTTTTAAGCACATCTAAATCCATAAAGAAGGAAGCTCCCATAATAAACAAGGGACATTTTACTTTTTACTACTACCAAGATCAAAGGTCGGATTTAACCCATACAAAAAATTAAATTACCTTTCATAAACACAACAAAGCACACGGTCATCTTTTCCTTCGCTTACATTGCGGTTATATTTGGTTAACTTCTGCTGACGGCGGCGTTTCTTGGTTTCACTATTGATATTCAATTTTCTCTTCTTCATAAACTTTGATCCTATTCTCAACATCCCAAGTTTTCCTCATAATCTAAACATCTCGTCTCCTTTTGTAACTAAAAGGTTTCTTCTTGATTTAAAAATTCAATTCTTTTGGGAAAAATAAATAAATAGTTCAGAAAGCCCGTGTTCCGGTTGTATCAAGGTTTAGTCCCAGCCCAAAATGATAATACGGCATGTCAATTACACATTTACACGACTACCTTCTCTCTTGATGTTCTGGCCTAAATCTTTTTGTAAAGATGGCAACAGTAGATTCGGAATGAACATTTGGCATGGTAAATATCGAAAGTATAAAAGATGAAATATCGGGCGTGAAATTATTTAACTTCGGGCATGCATGTTTTGTGAAAGTCATAACTTCGGTCAACCCACGTATGGTACTATTTCCTAATTTTTGAAATTTGGTACTATTTCCTAATATCGGTCTAAAAAGTGGTACCAAAGTCTAAAACCCCTTTGGGTATTGTGGACATTATGAAAATTTGAACAGATTGAAACAGTTTGACTTTTTCGTCAACTCAATCAACTAATAGAAGTTGTACTATTTTCTAATTTTTTTTTGAAATCCGGTACTATTTCCTAGTATCGGTATAAAAAAAATGGTACCAAAGTCTAAATAACCCAAAAACAAATCAATGTAACCACAGTTATATAAGTACAGGAAACAATGTTTAAAAAATTGTTTATTCATAAATCTATTGCAAGCCTAAGCCTACCTCACATGAGTGCCATTTTCTCCCTTGATTCAAACATCATAGCCTTCTAAATGGTTAACCACCAGCGTGGTGATTATACCTCATTAGTAGAAATCTCATTGACCTCGACGAGGCAATCGATTTGAAATCCGAAACTTAAATCTCTGAACATTTTGCTTAAGTACTAATACCTTATTATCCAAGCCTTCCTTTATTTTCTTGAGCCTTGAATATGGTGTGCCTTGAATATTCTACTGTATAACAAACTAAGAAAAATCGGATTTTATCAACAACAACAACCTCGATTGAAAATATATAAAAAAAAAAAAAAAAAAAAAAAAAAAAACTTTTATTCAAGGTAGTGCATACTAAAAAAAATATATCAACAACAACAACAACATTTTCTTTTATTCTAAGAGTATATATACAAAAAAAAAAAAAAAATCTTTTATTCAAGAGTATATACTATAAATAAAAAAATAAAAAAAAACCCCTGACAACAACAAAAAATAACAACATTTTCTTTTTATTCTAAGAGTATATACTACAAAAAAAAAAAAAAAAAAAAAAAATCATTTTTTTTTTTAGATTATCCACTAAAAAAAAAAATAAAAAAATTTCAAAATTTAAAATACAAATCAAAATCTCACAAAAAGCAAAGCTTAATTCTTGAACTTATTCTCGCTTCAAATAAAATACAAGGCAATACACTATAAAGCTCCAAACAAATTTCCACTATTGAAGTTTGTGCCATCAATTCAGATATAATGTGTTGGTCTAACTACCTAGTGAAACATTTTTCCATATGTTCTACCTCATTACAAAGCCACGATCTTCGTCTAGGAAATCTGAAATTAAAAAACCCATCTTGAAAAAATTAACTTTTCACGTACATACCACATAGGAGTGTCCAGACAAAAGCACATGTCTCATTTGGTGTGCTATCTCTTTCATATTGTGTGATATTTGTTTGTTTTCATTGATTGGTGTGATATTTTTAATTTTCTTTTTACATGTTGCATATTGTGCTCGACACACACTTTTTTCACAGTTGTTGGCTGAATTTTTCTCAAGCTTCACAGTTTATTTTCTTTTTCATCTCTTGACATTTTGAGGAGAAAGCATCCTTCTGTTTGGGGGTGGTAAGAACTTGAAGCAAAATTTACATAGTTTTTAGCTTCTATATAACTTCTTTATGAATAGGTGTACTTAGTGACAAAGTCTTGTTTCATTTTCTATAATGAAAATTGTCTAGAAATCTCACACTAGTATTCGAATTAGGATTTCTTCTTAGAAACTTAATATAATATGTACGCAATAGTTTTTACATCTTTTCTTGAGCATTCAAGCACAGAGTATCATTGACAACACATTGTATACATTTTACACGTTTCAAATACCGACATGATCATGTCAAGGATATTTTATGTGATGCATTTTGGAGGGCTGGAGCACAAGTGAAGAAAGAGGCTCCCGTGAATTTTTTCACTGATCCGAATGGGGGAAGATTAACACTTCGGCCTTGAGATGTATTGGTCTACAGTTGGTTTGAGGGGAAGCATGCGTGCTTTGATGTAACTGGAGCCACTCCGTTGGTAAGGCTTGGGAATGGAGTATTTGAGTTGGGAGAAGCAGCTAATAGAGCAGCAGCAGGGAAGATTTGGAAACACAAGGAGGCTTGTAAAGCTAACCAGCATTATTTCATTCCGTTCAGTTTCGACACTTTTGGTTTCTTAACACAACAATCTGTTCAACTCCTTAAGTGATTGCAGAAAGTAATGGACTGCAACCTAATGACAGCTGGTTCTAACGAGTTTGTATTCAGGAGGATAGGATTTGCCGCTTCGTAAGGACTTGCGTCCGCACAAAATGTTACACGTTTGTCCTAATTATTTGTAAAACTCGTTATCATTATCAATAAAATTTCCACTTAAAAAACAACAACAACAACAACAACAACAACAACATTTTCTTTTATTCGAAGAGTATATACTGCCAAAAAAAAAACTTTTATTCGAAGAGTATATACTATAAATAAAAAAATAAAAAATAACAACAACAAAAACAACAACATTTTCTTTTATTCGAAGAGTATATACTTCAAAAATACTACCAAAAAAAAAAAAATCATCATCATTTTTTTTTTCGTAGATTATCCACTACAAAAAAAATAATAAATAAAACCATTTAAAAATAAAACAAATCAAAATCTCACAAAAGCAAAGCTAACTGAACTTATTCTGCTCAAATACAGTCGCGAGCAATACTCTATGAACTCCAAACAACTTCCACTATTGAAGTTTGCGCCATCAATTCAGAATATTTGTGTTGGTCTAACTACCTTGTGAAACATTCTTCCATATGTTCTACCTCATTACAAAGCCACGATCTTCCTCTAGGAAATCTGAAGTTAAAAAACCCATCTTGAAAAAATTAACTTTTCACTTACATACCACGTAGGAGTGTCCAGACAAAAGCACATGTCTCATTTGGTGTGCTATCTCTTTCCTATTGTGTGATATTTGTTTGTTTTCATTGATTGGTGTGATATTTTTAACTTTCTTTTGACATGTTGCATATTGTGCTTGACACACTTTTAACGCTTGATGTTGGCTGAATTTTTTCTCAAGCTTCACAGGTATTTTCTTTCTTCATCTCTTGACATTTTGAGGAGAAAGCATCCTTCTGTTTGTGGGTGGTAAGAACTTGAAGCAAAATTTACGCAGTTTTTAGGTTTTATATAGCTTCTTTATGAATAAGTGTACTTTTCTTAAATGACAAAGTCTTGTTTCCTTTTCTATGATGAAAATTATCTAGAAATCTCACACTAGTATTCAATTAGGATTTCTTCTTAGAAACTTAATATAATATGTAATGCTTAATAGTTTTACATCTTTTCTTCAACATTCATGCACGGAGTATCATTTACAACACATTATATACATTTTCCAGGTTTCAAATACCAACAACAATATGTTAAGCTCCTTAAGTGATTGCAGAAAGTTATGGATTGAAACCTAATGACAGCTGGTTCTAATGAGTTTGTATTTAGGAGGATAGGATTTGCCGTTCAGAAAGGACTTGTGTCACAGCTTGTTGCACGCTTGTTCTAATTATTTATAAAACTCGTTATCATTATCAATAAAATTTCCACTTAAAAAACAACAACAAAAACATTTTTTTTTTATTCGGAGAGTATATACTACAAAAAAAAAATTATAAAAAATATTTTATTCGAAGAGTATATACTATAAATAAAAAAAAAAACAACAACATTTTCTTTTATTCGAAGAGTATATACTACAAAAAAAACTATAAAAAAAAAAAAAAAAAAAAAAAATCATCATTTTCTTTTTTTCGTAGATTATCCACTACAAAAAAAAATAAAAAAAAAATACACACACACACACACACACTTTTAAAATAAAACAAAACAAAATCAACCAAAAGCAAAGCTAACTGAATTTATTCTGCTCAAATACAGTCGCGTGCAATACTCTATAAGCTCCAAACAGCTTCCACTATTAAAGTTTGCACCATCAATTCAAAATATAAGTGTTGGTCTAACTACCTTGTGAAACATTCTTCCATATGTTCTACCTCATTACAAAGCCACGATCTTCGTCTAGGAAATCCGAAGTTAAAAACCCATCTTAAAATAATTAACTTTTCACGTACATACCACGTAAGAGAGTCCAGACAAAAGCACACGTCCCATTTGTTGTGCTATCTCTTTCATATTGTGTGATATTTGCTTGTTTTCATTGATTGGTGAGATATTTTTAACTTTCTTTTGACATGTTGCATATTGAGCTCGACACACTTTTCGCCGCAGTGTTTGCTGAATTTTTTCTCAAGCTACACAGGTATTTTCTTTCTTCATCTCTTGACATTTTAAGGTGAAAACATCCTTCTGTTTGGGGGTGGTAAGAACTTGAAGCAAAATTTACGCAGTTTTTAGGTTGTATATAGCTTCTCTATGAATAAGTGTACTTAGTGACAAAGTCTTGTTTCCTTTTCTATGATGAAAATTGTCTAGAAATATCACACTAGTATTCGAATTAGGATTTCTTTTTAGAAACTTAATATAATATGTACGCAATAGTTTTTACATTTTTTCTTGAACATTCATTCACGGAGTATCATTGACAACACATTGTATACATTTTCCATGTTTCAAATACCGACATGATCATGTCAAGGATATTTTATGTGATGCATTTTGGAAGGCTGGAGTACAACTGAAGAAAGAGGCTCCCGTGAATTTTTTCACTGATCCGAATGGGGGAATATTAACACTTCGGCCTGTGGATGTACTGATCTACAATTGGTTTGAGGGGAGACATGCGTGTTTTAATGTAACTGGAGCCTCTCCGTTGGTAGGGCTTGGGAATGGAGTATTTGAGTTGGGAGAAGCAGCTAATGGAGCAGCAACAGGAAAGATTTGGAAACACGACGAGGCTTGTAAACCTAACCAGCATTGTTTCATTCCGTTCAGTTTCGACACTTTTGGTTTCTTGGCACAATAATCTGTTAAGCCCCTTAAGTGATTGCAGAAAGTTATGGACTGCAACCTAATGACAGCTGTTTCTAACGAGGTTTCTAACGAGTTTGTATTCAGGAGGATAGGATTTGCCGTTCATAAAGGACTTGCGTCACAGCTTGTTACACGCTTGTTCTAATTATTTGTAAAACTCGTTATCATTATCAATAAAATTTCCACTTAAAAAAAAACAACAACAACAACATTTTCTTTTATTCGAAGAGTATATGCTACAAAAAAAATCTTTTATTCGAAAAGTATATACTATAAATAAAAAAAATAAAAAATAACAACAATAAAAACAACAACATTTTCTTTTATTCGAAGAGTATATACTAAAAAAAAAAAAAAAAAAAAAAAAAAAAAAATATATCATATTTATTTTATTTTATATATATATATATTATCCACTACAAAAAAAAAAAAAAAAAATAAAAAATAAAATAAAAATCCTTTAAAAATAAAACAAATCAAAATCTCATAAAAGCAAAGCTAACTGAACTTATTCTGCTCAAATATAGTCGCGTGCAATACTCTCTAAGCTCCAAACAACTTCCACTATTGAAGTTTGCGCCATCAATTCAGAATATACGTGTTGGTCTAACTACCTTGTGAAACATTCTTCCATATGTTCTACCTCATTACAAAGACACGATCTACGTCAAGGAAATCTGAAGTTAAAAACCATCTTGAAAAAATTAACTTTTCACGTACATACCACGTAGGAGTGTCCAGACAAAAGCACATGTCTCATTTTGTGTGCTATCTCTTTCCTATTGTGTGATATTTGTTTGTTTTCATTGATTGGTGTGATATTTTTTACTTTCTTTTGACATGTTGCATATTGTGCTCGACACACTTTTCGCCGCAGTGTTGGCTGAATTTTTTCTCAAGCTTCACAGGTATTTTCTTTCTTCATCTCTTGACATTTTAAGGAGAAAGCATCATTCTGTTTGGGGGTGATAAGAACTTGAAGCAAAATTTACACAGTTTTTAGGTTGTGTATAGCTTCTTTATGAATAGGTGTACTTAGTGACAAAGTCTTGTTTCCTTTTCTAGGATGAAAATTGTCTAGAAATCTCACACTAGTTTTCGAATTTGGATTTCTTCTTAAAAACTTCATATAATATGTACGCAATAGTTTTTACATCTTTTCTTGAACATTCATGCACAGAGTATCATTGACAACACATTGTATACATTTTCCATGTTTCAAATACCGACATGATCATGTCAAGGATATTTTATGTGATGCATTTTGGAGGGCTGGAGTACAAGTGAAGAAAGAGGCTCCCGTGAATTTTTTCACTGATCCGAATGGGGGAAGATTAACACTTCGGCCTGTGGATGTATTGATCTATAGTTGGTTTGAGGGGATACTTGCGTGTTTTGATGTAACTAGAGCCTCTCCGTTTGTAGGGCTTGGGAATGGAGTATTTGATTTGGGAGAAGCAGCTAATAGAGCAGCAGCAGGGAAGATTTGGAAACACGAGGTGGCTTGTAAACCTAACCAGCATTGTTTCATTCCGTTCAGTTTCGACACTTTTGGTTTCTTGGCACAATAATCTGTTAAGCTCCTTAAGTGATTGCAGAAAGTTATGGACTGCAACCTAATGACAGCTGGTTCAAACGAGTTTGTATTCTGGAGGATAGGATTTGCCTTTTCATAATGGACTTGTGTCGCTGCTTGTTGCACGCTTGTCCTAATTATTTGTAAAACTCGTTATCATTATCAATAAAATTTCCACTTAAAAAACAACAACAACAACAACATTTTCTTTTATTCAGAGTGTATATACTACAAAAAAATTAAAAAAAAAAAAAAAAAATCATTTATTCGAAGAGTATAAACTATAAATAAATAAATAACAACAACATTTTCTTTTATTTGAAGAGTATATACTATAAAAAAACTATAAAAAAAAATCATCATTTTCTTTTTTTCGTAGATTATCCACTACCAAAAAAAAAAAAAAAAAAAATACACACACACACACACACTTTTAAAATAAAACAAAACAAAATCAACCAAAAGCAAAGCTAACTGAATTTATTCTGCTCAAATAAATATCGCAAGTAATACTCTATAAGCTCCAAACAACTTCCACTATTAAAGTTTGCGCCATCAATTCAGAATATAAGTGTTGGTCTAACTACCTTGTGAAACATTCTTCCATATGTTCTACCTCATTACAAAGCCACGATCTTCGTCTAGGAAATCTGAAGTTAAAAAACCCATCTTGAAATAATTAACTTTTCAAGTACATACCACGTAGGAGTGTCCAGACAAAAGCACATGTCCCATTTGTTGTGCTATCTCTTTCCTATTGTATGATATTTGTTTGTTTTCATTGATTGGTGTCATATTTTTAACTTTCTTTTGACATGTTACATATTGAGCTCGACACACTTTTCGCCGCAGTGTTGGCTGAATTTTTTCTCAAGCTTCACAGGTATTTTCTTTCTTCATCTCTTGACATTTTGAGGAGAAAGCATCCTTCTGTTTGGGGGTGGTAAGAACTTGAAGCAAAATTTACGCAGTTTTTAGGTTGTATATAGCTTCTTTATGAATAAGTATACTTAGTGACAAAGTCTTGTTTCCTTTTCTATGATGAAAATTGTCTAGAAATCTCACACTAGTATTCGAATTAGGAATTCTTCTTACAAACTTAATATAATATGTATGCAATAATTTTTACATCTTTTCTTGAACATTCATGCACGGAGTATCATTAACAACACATTGTATACATTTCCCAGGTTTCAAATACCGACATGATCATGTCAAGGATATTTTATGTGATGCATTTTGGAAGGCTGGAGTACAAGTGAGGAAGGAGGCTCCCGTGAATTTTTTTACTGATCCGAATGGGGGAAGATTAACACTTCGGCCTGTGGATGTATTGCTCTACAGTTGGTTTGAGGGGATACTTGCGTGTTTTGATGTAACTAGAGCCTCTCCGTTTGTAGGGCTTGGGAATGGAGTATTTGATTTGGGAGAAGCAGCTAATAGAGCAGCAGCAGGGAAGATTTGGAAACACGAGGAGGCTTGTAAAGCTAACCAGCATTGTTTCATTCCGTTCAGTTTCGACACTTTTGGTTTCTTGGCACAACAATTTGTTAAGCTCCTTAAGTGATTGCAGAAAGTTATGGACTGCAACCTAATGATAGCTGGTTCTAACGAGGTTGTATTCAGGAGGATAGGATTTGTCGTTCAGAAAGAACTTGTGTCACAACTTGTTGCACGCTTGTCCTAATTATTTGTAAAACTCGTTATCATTATCAATAAAATTTCCACTTAAAAAACAACAACAACAACATTTTTTTTTATTTGGAGAGTATATACTTCAAAAAAAAAATTTTAAAATCTATTATTCGAAGAGTATATACTGTAAATAAAAAAAGAAAAAAAAATAACAACAACATTTTCTGTTATTCAAGACTATATACTACAAAAAAACTATAAAAAAAATCATCAATTTCTTTTTTTCGTAGATTATCCACTACAAAAAAAAAAAAAAAAAAAAACACACACACACACACACTTTTAAAATAAAACAAAACAAAATCAACCAAAAGTAAAGCTAACTGAAGTTATTATGTTCAAATACAGTCGCGTGCAATACTCTATAACTCCAAACTGCTTCCACTATTGAAGTTTGCGGCATCAATTCAGAATATAAGTGTTGGTCTAACTACCTTGTGAAACATTCTTCCATATGTTCTACCTCATTACAAAGCCACGATCTTCGTCTTGGAAATCTGAAGTTAAAAAACTCATCTTGAAAAAATTAACTTTTCACGTACATACCACGTAAGAGTGTCTGGACAAAAGCACATGTCTCATTTGGTGTGCTATCTCTTTCCTATTGTGTGATATTTGTTTGTTTTCATTGATTGGTGTCATATTTTTAACTTTCTTTTGACATGTTGCATATTGTGCTCAACACACTTTTTGCCGCAATGTTAGTTAGCTTTTTTTTCTCAAGCTCCACGGGTATTTTCTTTCTTAATCTCTTGACATATTGACGAAAAGCATCCTTTCGTTCGGGGTGGAAAGAACCTAAAAACAAAATTTACGCAGTTTTAGGTTGTATAGAACTTCTTTATGAATAGTCAGACTTTAGTGACAAAGTCTTGTTTCCTTTTCTATGATGAAAAAATTGTCCAGAAATCTCACACTAGTATTCGAATTAGGATTTCTTCTTAGAAACAAAATATAATATGTACGCAATAGTTTTTACATATTTTCTTGAACATTCATGTACGGAGTATCATTGACAGTACATTGTATACATTTTCCAGGTTTCAAATACCGATATGATCATTTCAAGGATATTTTATGTTATGCATTTTGGAGGGTTGGAGTACAAGTGAAGAAAGAGGCTCCCGTGAATTTTTTCACTAATCCGAATGAGGGGAGATTAACACTTCGGCCTGTGGATGTATTGGTCTACAATTGGTTTGAGGAGAGGCATGTGTGTTTTGATGTAACTGGAGCATCTCCGTTGGTAGGGCTTGGGAATGGTGTATTTAAGTTGGGAGAAGCAGCTAATAGAGCAGCAGGAAGGATGATTTGGAAACACGATGAGGCTTGTAAAGCTAACCAGCTTTGTTTCATTCCATTCAGTTTCGACACTTTTAGTTTCTTGGCACAGCAATCTGTTAAGCTCCTTAAGTGATTGCAAAAAGTTATGGACTACAACCTAATGACAACTGGTTCTAACGAGTTTACATTCAGGAGGATAGTATTTGTCGTTCCAGAAAGGACTTGCGTCACAGCTTGTTACACGATTGTCCTCATTATTTGTAAAACTCCTTATCATTTTCAATAAAATTTCCACTTTAAAAAAAACAACAGCAACAACATTTTCTTATATTCGGAGAGTATATAGTACCAAAAAAAAAACAAAACAAAACATTTTCTTTTATTCGAAGAGTATATACTACAAAAAAAACAAAAAAAAAAAAAAAAAAAAACAACAACAACATCATCATTTTCATTTTATTCGTAGATTATCCACTACAAAAAAAAATAAAACAAATCCTTTAAAAATAAAACAAATTAAAATCTCACAAAAGCAAAGCTAACTGAACTTATTCTGCTCAAATACAGTCGCATGCACTACTTTATAAGCTCCAAACAGCTTCCACTATTGAAGTTTGTGCCATCAATTCAGAATATACGTGTTGTTCTAACTACCTTGTGAAACATTCTTCCATATGTTCTACCTCATTATAAAGCCACGATCTTCGTCAAGGAAATCTGAAGTTAAAAAACCCATCTTGAAAAAATTAACTTTTCACGTACATACCACGTAAGAGTGTCCAGACAAAACGCACATGTCTCATTTTGTGTTCTATCTCTTTCCTATTGTGTGATATTTGTTTGTTTTCATTGATTGGTGTGATATTTTTAACTTTCTTTTGAAATGTTGCATATTGTGCTCGACACACTTTTTGCCGCATTGTTAGCTGAATTTTTTCTCAAGCTTCGCAGGTATTTTCTTTCTTCATCTCTTGACATTTTTGGGAGAAAACATTCTTCTGTTTGGGGGTGGTAAGAACCTGAAGCAAAATTTACGCAGTTTTTTGGTTGTATAGAGCTTCTTTATGAATAGTTGTAATTAGTGACAAAGTCTTGTTTCCTTTTCTATGATGAAAAAATTGTCTAGAAATCTCACACTAGTATTCGAATTAGGATTTCTTCTTAGAAATTTAATATAATATGTACGCAATAGTTTTTACATCTTTTCTTGAACATTCATGCACGGAGTATCATTGACAGTACATTGTATACATTTTCCAGGTTTCAAATACCGACATGATCATTTCAAGGATATTTTATGTTATGCATTTTGGAGGGTTGGAGTACAAGTGAAGAAAGAAGCTCCCGTGAATTTTTTCACTGATCCGAATGAGGGAAGATTAACACTTCGGCCTGTGGATGTATTGGTCTACAATTGGTTTGAGGGGAGGCATGCGTGTTTTGATGTAACTGGAGCCTCTCCGTTGGTAGGGCTTGGGAATGGAGTATTTGAGTTGTGAGAAGCAGCTACTAGAGCAGCAACAGGGAAGATTTGGAAACACGAGGAGGCTTGTAAAGCTAACCTGCATTGTTTCATTCCGTTCAGTTTCGACACTTTTGGTTTCTTGGCACAACAATCTGTTAAGCTCCTTAAGTGATTGCAGAAAGTTATGAACTACAACCTAATGACAGCTGGTTCTAACGAGTTTGTATTCAGGAGGATAGGATTTGTCGTTCATAATGGACTTGCATCACAGCTTGTTGCACGCTTGTCCTAATTATTTGTAAAACTCGTTATCATTATCAATAAAATTTCCACTTAAAAAACAACAACAACAACATTTTCTTTTATTCGAAGAGTATATAATACAAAAAAATAACAAAAAAAAAACCATTTTCTTTTATTCGAAGAGTATATACAATAAATAAAAAAAAAAAAAAAATAACAACAACAAAAAGAACAACATTTTCTTTTATTCGAAGAGTATATACTACAAAAAAACTATTAAAAAAAATACAACGTCATCATTTTCTTTTTTTCGTATTTTATCCAATACAAAAAAAAATCAAAAAAATAAATGAAAAAAACCCTTAAAAATAAAAAAAAATCAAAATATCACAAAAGCAAAGCTAACTGAATTTATTCTGCTCAAATACAGTCGCGTGCACTACTCTATAAAGCTCCAAACGGCTTCCACTATTGAAGTTTAGCCATCAATTCAGAATATACATGTTGGTCTAACTACCTTGTGAAACATTCTTCCATATGTTCTACCTCATTACAAAGCCACGATCTTCGTCTAGGAAATCTGAAGTTAAAAACCCATCTTGAAAAATTAACTTTTCACGCATTATACCACGTAAAGAGTGTCCGCACAAAAGCACATGTCTCATTTGGTGTGTTATCTCTTTCCTATTGTGTGATATTTGTTTGTTTTCATTGATTGGTGTGATATTTTTAACTTTCTTTTGACATGTTGCATATTGTGCTCGACACACTTTTTGCCGCAGTGTTAGCTTAATTTTTTTTCAAGCTTCACAGTTATTTTCTTTCTTCATCTCTTGACATTTTGAGGAGAAAGCATTCTTCTATTTGGGGGTGGTAAGAACCTGAAGCAAAATTTACGTTGTTTTTAGGTTGTATAGAGCTTCTTTATGAATAAGTGTACTTAGTGACAAAGTCTTGTTTCCTTTTCTATGATGAAAATTGTCTAGAAATCTCACACTAGTATTCGAATTAGGATTTCTTCTTAGAAAATTAATATAATATGTACGCAATAGTTTTTACATCTTTTCTTGAACATTCATGCACGGAGTATCATTGACAGCACATTGTATACATTTTCCAGGTTACAAATACCGACATGATCATTTCAAGGATATTTTATGTGATGCATTTTGGAGGATTGGTGTACAAGTGAAGAAATAGGCTCCCGTAAAAAATTTCACTAATCCGAATGAGGGAAGATTAACACTTCAGCATGTTGATGTATTGGTCTACAGTTCGTTTGAGGGGAGGTATGCGTGTTTTGATGTAACTGGAGCCTCTCCATTGGTAGGGCTTAGGAATGGAATATTTGAGTTGGGAGAAATTGCTAATAGAGCAGCAGCAGGGATGATTTGGAAACACGAGGAGGCTTGTAAAGCTAAGCAGCATTGTTTCATTCCGTTCAGTTTCGACACTTTTGGTTTCTTGGCACAGCAATCTGTTAAGCTCCTTAAGTGATTGCAGAAAGTTATGGACTACAACCTAATGACAGCTGGTTCTAACGAGTTTGTATTCAGGAGGATAGGATTTGCCGTTCAGAAAGGACTTGCGTCACAGCTTGTTACACGCTTGTCCTCATTATTTGTAAAACTCGTTATCATTATCAATAAAATTTCCACTTAAAAAACAACAACAACAACATTTTCTTTTAATATACTAACGGATTTTAAAACAACAACATTTAATATCCGTTGGATTCGGATTCAGATATCGATATAAATTTCCGGATACAGATAAAATTTTTAATATCCATTGGATTCGGATTCGGATATCGGTATAAATTTTTGAATTCAGATTCAAATACAGGCATATCCGAATCCGAATCTATCCATTTGCACCCCTAGTGGGAAGTGATGAAAAAAAAGTTTAGTGAAAAAATATGTCGCTCAAGTGAAAAGAAGGGCGCAGGAAGTAGTGAAGAATGGCACGAAGAACAAAAGGGTTACAAATAGATAGGGTGTCACTTTTTCCACCAATTCTGATTTTTCTTAAATTTGATCCGAGATATTTCCGAATTTGTTAATCATATATGCATTCCGATATCTGAAATTCTGATGTCTGAAAAAAATCGGATCAGAATCGAATATGTTATCAAGAACGATCCGATTCGATCTGATTTTATCAAAAACGATCCGATCCGAAATTTAATTATGAATTTATTTCCAATTGTTTAACACAGCTTGACCATCCATCTATATACTAATGGTTAATTAGTGTGAGATCGACTTCTAATTCATACCGTAATATGTTTAACTCACAACTAACTTCACTTATATATTCCCAGAAAAACATAATATATAGGTATGTGGTAGACTGGTAGCCAACAAAAACAACAAATGATGCAAGTATGACCAATTTCATTCCAGCATCTAAACTCATTTTACTGTCTGTATATATCTACCAACATCACATGTGGCCAGTGTGCATTTTTCTTCTTTCAGTGTGTATGCTTGTGTGTCTCCATGTTTCCATGTTGTCTCTTAATCACCAATGGCTCAATATCATATTTCTTTTCTTCTTTTCCACAAAACCTTGGAAACATCAATCAGGAGTATGACCCGTGCACCCTATAAAGACTTTCGTGAATATACTTTAATTTACCGGAGGAGTAAACCCTTAATCACCCGTGCACCCTAAACCCTTAATCACTGTGTTGTCTCTCGTGTAGTGTTTGCTTTCACTGCCTATGTGCCACCACATTACAGCACTCAGCACCAGTAGGTGACAGAGTCACAACATAATGAGGCAAATGCCAATTCCAAACTTTTTCCACTTGGCATCGTCCCACTATAACATTACCAAGTGCTTTCAGAAACTCATTGTCGCCTCTTCCCTAATGTAATGTCATAAAGACTATTATCTTGTTTTCCCTCTACGTTTCTTAAATTTTGGGTATTACCAGTTTACCACTACTTCATCAGTGATAAAAGGTCAGAGCAGAAAGTGTACCTAGATAGTGTTGCTAAAAACATTAACGAAACTGCAAACATATAATGTACCCAGAATATAGGATATCAACCGTTGTTGTTCAACCAAAAACCTCACTAGCTCTAATGCATAATACCCATAATCAAATTGTTTACCTCCATTAGTAATCGAAGCTGGTGCACATGCTCTCTCCCAGGAAATAACGCTTTCCGCTCCATTAATTCCATCAAAATGCAGCCTACACACCGTACATCAATAGCTGCACTGTATTCAGATGACTTCAGTAACAGTTCAGCTGCCCGATACCATCTTCTCACCACATATTCTGTCATCAAATCACTTTCAGAGCTGATACGGGCAAGTCTCAAATCGCATATCTTCATATCACAATTGCCATTCAAGAGGAGATTGCTAGGCTTTAAGTCCCTGTGGAGAACATTGGCTCAATGTATGTATTTCAACCCACAGAGGATCTGATACACAAAATACTGCACAAAACGTAGAGATCACACAAATTCGTTAATTTTATTACAATATACAATTTTTTCTTGTCAAATCAGGAAAATCAGCAACCACAAGAAGACAGTAAATTAAGTAACTCAGACAAACAAAACAGAATATTCAATTATGTGTCTGAGTGTCCAAACTCCAAATCACGTGCATCCAGGCAGTCATACATATCAAACGTTGGCTAATGTGAAAGGGAGTTTAAGTGTAGTTGTTGGAGGCCTCAGGTCGCTGGGACCTCATCATAAGGTAAACAGCATTACATTACATATTCAAATAAAGGAGAAGGAAAGCTGCTACTAAACCACACTACCGTGGACTGCCGGTACCATCAAATAGTAACCAACAAATAGCCCCTACCTAGTCCTTTCCTAGTCCAGGACCTAGGAAAATAAACAGTAACCAAGAACTACTCCTAGTTAACTCGGTGTTAAGATAGCTTGGAACCTGTAAAATTCAACCGCTCTTTGTCAACTACTTCTTTTGTAATCTAATGTGCTCCTTTGCGCTAAAACAAAGAATCATTAAACCTCATACTCTAGCTCGTAGCGATCCCATAGAAGAGAACTCACTCTAGTTACACCTTTAGGCAGGTGTAAAATAACCGTGTAATTAATTTTATATATCTACCTTACTGCATAAGGGCTCTTTTTTGCTCTTCCAATATTCACCAAAGGCACCACTAGAACAAAATAGCAACTTAAATGGATTTAATCATAATATTTAATGCATGCATAAACTGCCATGCCATTCATTAATCTATATATCACTGCACATCACAACTCATCTGCTTGGGAATCTTCCATAAGCGACAAAACATGACAACAGGAAGATTCATATAGAGGCTAAGTATTTGACAAAACAAATATTCATACCCCCTACAGTAACTTCTATTGCATCATAAAACAAACTTAATATAACAAACTACAGCTGCATGCACTCTGTCTTATTCAACAACCTTGATCACAACTCATTAACCAGTACAGCTGTAAAACTGCATACATTTTTTTCTTCATCCTAGACTCTGCATTCTCACCTTCACAACTCTCCAGCTTGCAAACAGCTCATCAAAACTTACTTCCACCACAACATATGGAAAAATTCAAAACGCATGGCTAGAGTCTTCCAACAAGACAAATCTTTTTTCTCTAACAACATATTAGGACCAAAAATTTCTATAAACAACCCTTTCACACCCATCTGCACAGACAACTAACTATAGTCATGCACTCTACACTCCAAACCACTTGGGACCAATTTTCTGGCTAATGCTCATTCTGTTCCTACGCCTAACACCCTTACTTTGCAAGCTTTCAGTTCCCTTCGAGAAAGCTATAACTTCCGAATGCTCAGTACAGTGGAACCTATAAGATTTAGTAACAGTCAACTGCTGACCTGCCACTCAAAAGTCAAGAGGATGGCGACTCACCCAAATCATCTTCATTCATATTAAACATGGAATTATTAAATTAAAACCAGATTCATGTGGATATATATTCATCGTCTAATATTCAAATCAAAATATCCTCCAAGCTAACCTCTCACAATATACTAGAATCATTTTCTCTACAGTTTGCCACATTATAGAATATCATGCCTAAGCTCACCACACCAAGCTGCTACAAATGCTACAGCTTACCAAAAACCTTTTTCTACACTCCAGATCACCATACTACAAACATTTTTAAGGGAATTATCAAGGACACTTGTATTCTACTCAAACCTGTGCTACTCTGTTTACAATATTGTATGCTCATTACCATTTCATTTTTATGTATTATATACATATTCCTAATCAACTCTTTATAGGATCACCCAGACTGAGCATGTATAGGACGCAAGGACTGTCCCTCATATCACAACCACGGCACCAACTTAATTACAGCTAAACTTTTCATTTCTTAATAGATTTGCTTACTTCAATTATTTCAATCAAGATAACTTTCTAGTCTTTTAGCAATATGTCATCACTCCTAATAATATATCTCAACACCATTCACGTCTCAGCTTTTTTGCTTTAGAAGACTAGAGACTAGAGATAAACAAAGCCTCTTCGATCTATATAACCACTGCATTTTATATTATTTAAATCATAACAGTGTATTTTCGAATTAAGATGTTAACATTTATGGTTTATGTAATTCTGGTCAACAACATGCATTAGTATCTCAACAAATTATATTAACAAGTAATGCTAGAATACCTAACAATTCATTCACCATCAACTCACTGGTCCGAAAACAAACAGAAAAAAGAAGCAAGGGCTTACTTGTATTGTGCTAGCGGCCATTAAATCACCAGCAACTCCACCGCCAATAATGCACCCGTCAGGACCAGTTAATCACACACTTTCTCTCTCTCTATTTCTATTTTGTGCAACAAGAATAGGGTTTCCCTTTCTCAAAACTCAAATCTATTCAAATTTTGAGTTAAGCGGGTATAAACTTTGGCTTCACTTCAATTTTTAAATTTAACTTTGGGTTCACTCAAATCTCGGGCTAGTTCCCCCTCTTTGATATCTAGCGGGATGACTTAAACTTTGGGTTTTTAAAATCCCTCTTTCAAATTTTTAAACTTTGGGTTCACTCAAATCTCGGGCTAGTTCCCCCTCTTTGATGATATCTAGCGGGATTACTTAAACTTTGGGTTTTTAAAATCCCACTTTCAAATTTTTAAATTTTTAAACTTTGGGTTCACTCAAATCTCGGGCTAGCGGGATGACTTAAATTTTTAAATTTTTAGAAAATAATAGAGCGGGAACTAGCCCGAGAGAGCTCAATTTTTTTCATACACACTGTGCCCGAAATTTCAAATTCCAACCCATTCGACGGTTTCATAAAATCTCAGTAATCCGACCCTCGTTATCTCGTTCTTGTTATAGGAGAATTGTTTTTCAAGTGTCCATCCATAATTCCATTATGGCTTCGGTTATCTACCATGCATGTAACTTACATGTTCATCGTGTTTTCATTACCATTAAACATTATATATGCAAATAAGAACCCGTAAATGAATATGGTATTATTTTTATTGTCTACCATGTTTTAAATGAGATCACTAACTCTTTCATGTCGGCGGGGTTCAATCCCCATCGCTCTAGTTGGTATTGATAAGTGCTTAAAAAGTGCTATTTAACCCTCGATTATGCCTCTTGTTTAGCCATCTTAGTGGACTAATAGTGTTTATAAGTTGTGTTTTAAGATTCTACAGGTGAAAAAGAGAGTTTCGTAGAATATTAGAGAAAATGGGGTAAAACGAAGCAATTCGGAGCATTGAGGATCACATGGGAGGTCCGTGGACAATCATGGAGAAGGCCAAGGAATTGGAGTTATTAAAGATGCGACTTGGACCTATTTTAAAGCCTATTTGGAAGCCCAAGGCCAAAAGATTCGTTACTTGGACCAAAGCCCGCAAAAGAGGATAGAAGGATAGAGCAGAAGAGAGAAAATCGGCTTATGCATCTGGGACGCATGGATCGAGCGTCCAGACGCATTGATTGCGTCTGGGACGCATAGATCGAACGTCCAGACGCATTGCTTAAGTCTGAGACGCATGGATAATGAGTCCAAACACATGAATCGACACTGTAGCCAATTCCTTCTCAGTTTTGAAGAGAAGTCGGACTCTGGAAGAAGTCTATTTGTATTAGGAAACAAATGACGGTTTGGAATGCTTCTAGAGCTCATTGTAACCCCTATAAATAGAGGACCTAAGTGCCTCATGTAATTGGCCAATTCACTTATATTCTTGTCTCGGAACTTGAGAGAGATTAATAATAAAAGATCAATTTTAACTAGCTGAGTCTTAATAAATTATTCTTTCTAGTCTTATGTTCTTCAACTCTTCTTCTTCTTGTTCTTCCTTCTTTATGGAAGGCTAATCTTCTCCTTCAATGGAGGAGATGAAGCCAGTGCTTAAGGTTTAATGATTCTTCTGGTTCATGGTATTCTTCAATCAGGTTAGTTCTTTATGTTTTTAGTTATTAGTTCCATTGCCCACACCATGGGATGGAAGTATAGATTAAAGTTTTTATTTATTACAATTGAATATCATGCTAGTTTAGGGTTTTATTTATTGCAATTGAATATTTGCTAGTAACATGTTTTTATTTATTGCAATTGAATATCATGCTAGAATAGAGTTTTATTTATTGTAATTGAATATTATACTATTATTCTCTACTTTTATTCTAGTTGTGTAGTGTTTTAGAGTAAGGGAAGTATTCCTTGTGTTTACCTTAGATGGTGATTCATTGAATAGCTGCCCAAGCTCACATAAAAGGAAAGAAGATACTAGTAACATGAACATAGGAACAACCTTGAGTAGAGTTAATTGTTAACGATGTTTCATCCAAGAGGGCATCGGCACTCGCTCAATTGCCCGATTGTAGTCTACTTGGAGGACAACATGAAGTAAAAGGTCATTGAATCAAAAGCATTGGTGGATTTGAATCTCTTGAATCTATCTCTCTCATATTCTTTCTCCTTATTTCCAATTCTTAGCTTTAGTATAAGTTTAGTTAGTTTAGTTTAGTTTAGCATTAGAATCTACAATATCTATAATCATAGTTTTAATCCCTCAAACCCCTTTCCAAATCCTGTCCTTCATATAAACATACACTTAAAAGTGGAACGATACCCTACTTATCCTTTACTTATTGAGGGATAATTAGGTTTTGATACGCTTCTCTTTTGTTCAACGACCATACCACATCTCACACACACAAAAAGAGGAAAGGTCATGTATCATCACCCAAATATTTTACCAATATTGCTAGTTAGCACCTGCTAGTATGTTATAAGTGCATTGTTTGGATATGTAACCGCTCATTTTGGAATTCATAAGAATATAAATAACTTTGGGTGGAATATGTGGTTATTTTGGAATTCATAAGAATATAAATAACTTTGGCTGGAATATGTGTTTGTGATCACCTTCTGCACACATGTAATTGTCTTCTTTTAGCGAAATTTCTAAATAGATAATAACATTCTCAAAATCTCACCAATAATTTATAAATAGGATACCCGACCCATAACTATGTCGACTTCAGCACAACACAATAACATATTGCTAAGAATGAAGAATACGATCTTTATACCAATAACATGTTATAATCTTCACAAGTAAAAGTTAGTGTTCGATCACTTCATGCTGAGAAATTAAACTTGGATTGGACACTGTGGTTGCCAAAAAGGGGTTGCCTACTTTTTCAATCAATTATTTAACTACATTCTACATACTCATGACGAATTATTACATTGCGTTTTACATCTTACTCCGTCTCCTAACTCGTCACTCTATCTCATTCAAACCGTCTACAACATACACTTCTCATCAAATAAATGAAGATAATCATTATAGGATCCAGCGCCAAACATTCCACATTTGACACAACGGTCTTCTAGACCTCATGCAACTGTTATAGATATAGTCATCATTGAATTTAAATACATTTCATACAACGGTCTTCTAGACCTCATGCAACACATTATTGCCTTACATTTATGGCAGCACGATCTTAGCTCGTAGCTCACTTATAAAATGAGACCTAGAACCACTTAGCTTGATTCCACTATACCCATTTTTGGACTGAGTTTGCCAACGTTGATGTGGATATTTCACATATTGACATAGTGGATATGTGTAGTCTCGCCGTGGGATTCTTCTGTTTCGTGGAAATTCCATTGATCAAAAGAAGGTACAAAATAGACAATAAAATTGAGTTCTAGCTAAATAATAACACGATCGCAAAGAGGTTATATCTTTCTCTCCAAACCTTGTCTTGTGGAAGCCTAAGCCTCTGTTTCGTAGCATGGATTAGCCAGCATGTACAATGAATAAGCCCATGATACCATGTCTATGTGTTTGGTCCAATCCATTTTGGGAATAGGGGCCACAATTAATGAGTAACGAGTGAAGCTGGTGACTTTCGAAACGAAAAAAACGTGTATAATGGTATCGTGGGGTTTAGGAGAGATAACGTTATACAAAAGAAAAACAAACAAAAAAATAAAAATAAAAATAGACTTTCTTTGGTCGACTACTCCATTTTTAGATCTCCAACTCCCATGAACTTTTCTTCCATCTTCTCTCTAAATTTTATTTTGAATCCTTCTATCCCACCATATATATTCTCTTTAAACTTATCTCTCATTGCCCATTACCTTCTACCATCTTCTCCCAACACCTTTTTATTTACAAGTTGTCAAGATAAACTATAAAGAATTTGGGATTGGCTTTTTGCCATTTTTTAAGACAGGAAATGAAAAGGGGCAAGTTGATATTGTGGTGTTGCTGTATTCGAGGAAAATGGGCACCAATGGGCACCATTTTATTTTTATTTTTATTTGGTTTGGTTGAAGATGATTTTTTTTGTGACACAATAAGAGACAATAAGAATATAAGAGCTGGTTGTGTATCCCTCTTCTCATGGGAGAGGTTGCAAGTTTGAATCCCACCAAGTATTGGTAGAAATTTATTTCTCAAAGAACGAGCCCATATGACAATATTGCATTTTAATTTTGATTCTAGTTAGGGTCAGTAGTAGATAATTATGGCTGAAGGACAAACTGGGTTGACTAGACTTGCGAAGACGGTATTGTCTTTTATTGTTTATTGTTTTTGAACCCAACTCTTATGCAATTTTGCTCAGGTAATTAAATCACAACTAATGAAAGCTGAAAAATCACCATTATTGGTTTGCACATTCTTATTACAACCTCATCAGCCAACTAAAAGTATTTGAATCTATCAATTTAAAAAATCTACCACTTTCAAACACACACAACATTGATTTATTCCAATACTCGATTGAAACCATAATCTATGAAATTTGAAAGTCATATTTTCTAACAATTTGAGAATGAGAAGTTTGGATCAACATGTTGATGAAGATTTTGGATGAATTGAAGATGAATATAATGAAGAAGAAAATAATAATGAATTACCATTAAAGGTAAAACTCTAGTTTATTTTGTGATTTATTTTATTTATGTTTTTATTATATGTAAATATGTTAATTAGTTGTCTAAAATGAATTAGAATAATTGGTATGTTGTTATTCAAATTTCACTTAATTTATTTACAACTAATTTGAGCAACGAATTTACATGCAAAGAGGTGTATGCATGTTCTAACACACATGCACAAACTTATTTGCATATGTGTTGTATTTGCATGAAATTAGTGAATGAAGTATCACAAATTTTTCAGGGTTAAAAGTTAATTATTGTTTGATAAATTTTCAATCATTTATGTCGTATTGTTTGTTGGTGTACAAGTTTCGGAGGAGATTGAAACTCAAACTCAAACTTTCTAGAAAACAAAATTAAATTAAGAATAATTAAATATAAGAAGTTGGAAGCTAAAACTCAATGACAATAAAGTATAATGAGAGGTGCGAACAAAAGAAGTATAACAAAGAAGTCGTAAGTAAAACAATGTACATAGATTGGTCAAGATAGAACATTGAGTGTTCATTGACCAAAGAGCGAAAACAAGTCTTCATGGACAAAGTAGAGGCAGTTGGGCCTTCGGGCTAAGGTCCTTCGATTTAATCGGTGTGGGTATACTTAACTCTCTAAATATTTAACACAAAAAAGAATACACAATGTATTTCATTGAATTTTATATTTTGTACAACCGGCCCAATTATGTCTAAAAACCTTTACCAAATGTGCGCGTGGACAAAAACCCCTTCGTTCCTCAAATCAACCACCTATTTTCGTGATATTGGTCACAACACAATACAAAATCAGTGAAAGTACATTGTATCTATCTTTTCGTAACAAAAAAAGACCAATGCAATCAATCAAGTTAAAAAAACTAGTATAGTACATTGTATTAAACTATAACATATCTATGTTGACATGTGAAGATGTCTAGTCATTCACATGTCTTCGAGACCTCCTCTCATATATGAATAGAATTGACCCTTCATATAAGTTCGAACTTATAGAGAAATTGACAATTTAATAGTCCAAACGGATTTGACAACTAAGGACTTATTAGAGACATTAAGTTATAGAGTTGGGTTAACATTTCGCTCTATAGGTGGAATGATCCTTATCTAGGCCAATACCGTGGTAACATTTTTTAAAACAGTCAGTGTAGCAAATCTTATCACTTTGAGAACATACTTGTTACCGATTACCCCTAATTAATTATGGTACTCACTTTGGGCACAACTCATTTTGTGTTTGGCGGACCCAAAAAAAAAAATTTTACAAATTTGTCATTGATAAAAAAAATCGTAATTTGTGTTGGGCACTCCCACCAACATCAAAGGTAATTTGTTGCAACCTCCTATTGCCCTTACCCTAAAAGACCCCACTTCCAAAAAATAAAAACTAATTCCAAAAAATAATTCTCAGTTCAAGAATTTCCAAATACAAACATATCTAGATGGCCATAAATACCGCTATGTAGTTCGCTCAATCCACCTAGTGAAGTCGTCCAGGGGAAGGCTAGAGCGACACGTACTGCTAAATTGTTGGGACATCGTCACGTATTGAATCCAATTCTCAAACGACCGGTTGGGTCGCGAAGCTAAGCCTAAAACGACAATCGCTAAATCGTTGGGACATCCATTCTCATACGACCGGGCGGGTCGCGAGAAACTAAACCCATACGACACTACTAAATCGTTGGGACATCGAATTCCCAAACGACCCGGTTGGGTAGCAAAAACTAAACCCAAACGACCATGCTAAATCGTTGGGAGATTCGGATCAAATCTTCAAGAAAGTTATAATGGTGACTGTCTCCGGAACCACGACATACAAAAATTCAAGATGAGATTACTTTCGGTGTTGGAGTTATCCCTCACATGAGGAGAGAAACGAGCTGATTCGGCGTTGGATATGTCGAGCTACGCTGCGCTCGAGGAGGCGCTCGTGCCTTTGAATCGATCCGTTGTTGAGAAGCGCCACCGGCCGAGAGAGCTCACTTGCGCTTGTGACTCCAGTGTTTGGGCGACTTGCGCCAAAAAGGCCCGCTCGATCTCTAGTGTTTTGGCGCCACCCTGCTCAAAGCCAGCAAGAAACCAGCTAATTTTTTTCCGTGGGCTTCGGCACAAGAATCGCCAAAATTTGGTTTTTGGAGATAAAAACCAAAATCAAGGTTTTGGAAAACCTAAGACTAAGAACCAGACCAAAACAAAAGAGAGAGAAACCCAATCTTGAAAGCTATCAAGATTGAGAGATAACCTTTACAGAGATACAACCCTGTAAAGAGATAAGAGTGATCTAGTAAGGTGAGAGACAGAAAGGAGAGATTGTAATCTTCTTTCCCACTTTATAAAGAACTAGCTCTTGTGGAAGTAGGCACCATTGGCCGAACCACGGTAAATCTTTGTTTTGTGGTTTGCCTTTACTGCTTTGCATTATTATTTGTTGTTGATAGTTGTTTAGCTAGTTGGGCATGTTAGTATAGGTTGTAGTTGATATTTAGATTTTGTCCGAAGTTGAAGTGTGTTCATACAAGTTATCTGTGTAATGGGGGAATCGATTGGTATTGGTATAAAAACCCCAACACTCAGAGGCTTGGCTTGGAATTTAAACCTGGTAGTTCACATTTTGTTAGAAGCGCTGCTTTGCATTGTCCGAGAGATTGAAGGAAGAATAACCTTTCCTTTTTATAGTGGATGATATTTGGAAGAAACTAGACTTATCTGATATTGGCATCCCAATAGGAAGTGATCATAAGGGCTGTAAAATCGTCTTGACAACTCCAATGGAAAATATTTGCCGTGAAATGGGGACTAAAGTAATCATCAGAATGCAAGAGTTGTCGGAGGAGGAATCTTGGGTTCTCTATATTCAAGGAAAAGGTTGGTGATGTTGTGGAAATTCCAACGTTACAAACTGTTGCCAAGTAGATCAGCAAAGAATGCAAAGGCTTGCCCTTGGCAATTGTGATAGCTGGGCCGTTGTTGAGATTGGAGAAACGTTGTCTCACATGGGATGATGAACTGAGTGCCTTACAAAACACCATACCATATGAATCTGGAGAGTATGCGTCTTCACTGATTTCCTCTTTAATATTTAGTTATGACTTTTTACAACATGAAGATATCAAGTCATTTTTCCGTTTTTGTTCTTTATTCCCTGAAGATCACAAAATCTTTTATCACAATGTGTTTCTGTACGGAATTGGAGAAAGTTTATCGAAAGTTGGTGGAGGGTTGCTAAATTGCATTAAGAGAGGGATGGCCCTGGTGGTGAAGCTACAAGATTCTTCTTTGTTTCTTTGTTAATGGAAGGTAGACAAGAAGAGTTAGTGAGTATACCGGAAATGACAACTATCTATACTGTCCATCTGCTAAAGATATTCAGTGTGGTAACTTGAATCATTTTCATAAACACGGAGACGAAGGATGTATGTAACGTAAAGAAGATAACTGGTTATTTCCGGGTTTTTTATCGGGCTTTGGTGATGGGGTATGCCCAAAACTCTAGGTTGCGCCCAACACAATTACATACCCTAAATTGGGCCGGGTCTGCATGACCCTTAATTATTTAGGATCTGAATCCAAATCCAGACTTAGTTGATTGGGCCTTGTTGGATCATGGAGGCCCGTTTGGCAGCATTAGTGTGGAAGGCCGAAGGCGCACGCACGCATAAAAGAGTAGTATTATTAGAGAGAGAGAGAGAGAGTGCTTGTGAAAAATAGAGAGAAAAGATGATTGGCATTCAAGAATCGAAAGAGTTGTTCGCTCTCCTCAACTCCGATCAACGTTCGATTGATCAAGTGGTTCAGGATTTCACCTCCAAATTCCCGCACGCAATCCACTTCAACCTCTGCTGTTCTCTGGCGTTTCTCATCGAGGTATACATGTGCTATTTTTATTTTTATTTTTATTATTTAAATGTATGTATATCCCTTGACCCCATTTCTTTACGTCTCTTGTCTTGTCTCCCATATACATTTTGTACATAAGTTTCGAAGACTAATTTCAATAGAGAAATCCTGGTAGGGTTTTTTGGTTTTAGGGTTTCAAACCCAACACTGCCATGTCACCAGCTATTCTATACTCGTTTCCTCTAACTTTTGTTTTTTTTTTTTTTGTTGTTGTTGTTGTTGTTGTTTTCAGGACAATGATATGCTCAAGCCCACTCAGCGTTTGATTGCATTTGCTATTCTGCATCACACCTATTCCTCCCAACATTCTTCTGCAAACCCCTTCATTTCTATTCTTGTCAATGTAAGCATACTGCTATTCTTCTCTTTGTTTTCAACTCATGCAAGGAAGCTCTTTATCCTTTATTGTTTTTTTTTGCTTGAATTTGGTATTTTGACTTCATTCGTGCTGAGATATTGCCATTATACAGGTTGCATGTGATGATTCAATCGAAAAAATGGAAAGAGCATTTATTCTTCAATTGTTGGGATCAGTGGGTGATGGCAATAGTAGAGAGGTTTGCTTCATATGAAGGGATTTGTCTGTCATTTTTGTGTCAAACAGTATAATTTGAAGTGGTGAAACATCATAACTCTCTGCAATTTCAATTAGGGGCAGGGTTTTGTTTTATCTGAATACATACTTCTTTTTTATTTCTTGTTTAAGGCTTCTCTCAGACGTCTGTTTTCCTCGAATGCAGGTTCTCAGTCAGTCCGTGTTAGATTATATCAATGGGTTTGATTCCTCATCAGTAGTGAGTTTATAAACCATTCTTTCATGTTCTTAATAAAGAGTGACCGGCTTTGTTTGTGAGACTGGGAGCATAGTTGGCATAACATCAATTACCGCTCCGTTTCTCCTTTTCCTGGTTCAATGGCTATATCCTTGTATATATATTTTTAATTAGCAGGTCTTTCTTTTTTAACTAGGTTCTCCCCCAACGTGAACAGCTACAGAAGCAATATTGTGACTGTATCCAACCGGAACCATATAAATGCCTATTCAAAAATGCTGCTGTGAATAATGTGATTCGAGATCCTGACATTCCCCATGGTTACGATGCAAATGCACCAGAGTATGACCCTTTTGTGATGCATTTGCAAAATTCAATTTTATAAGGCTCTGCACATGTACATTGGTTGATTCGTATCAAACTCCTGTGTCTACTATGTTCTGCTTCCTCTTATGTTGTGTGACACTCGGAGGTATTTCAGGCTTGATTTTACACCAGATGGTGGCAAAGCTAGAATTGGGTCTGGAGAGAGGGAGGACGCAGTAGTTGAGCTATTGCAGAAACGTTCACTGGAAGGATTAGGGCCTCAGTGGATTAGACCTCTTCCACCAAGACTGCCAATACAAGATGGAGAGGCATGTTCTTTATTAACAATTACCATTCCTCGAGTATGTTTGATGTGCTAGATGTGTTGGACTTGACCATTACATGCGTTTTACAGCTTGGTTGGATCAATCCTGACAATAATCATGAACTATTATGGGATTATGGTATGTGCGCTGATACGAGCAGAGGGGTTGCCATTAGGGATTTAATGACGAAAGCCTTGAAAGTCTCTCTTGCACCAGCACAACAACAGGTGTGGAATTGCTATGCTCATGTATTTTAAGTCATATCACAATGCATTTAACAAATGTTTGGGCTGACTGAATTGATCCCACTCTACATTTATTCCATTTTATGTCTGATATGAATATTAGGATTTTTGGTAGGTGACAGGGAAGTGGTACACTTGTTCCTTACTTGCCTCGTCCTTTTGACCGGGTTTCTCCCTGGCAATCTGGTGCTACAGAAAAATAATGTTTTCTTTGAGAAGAAAGAAAAGAAATTATGTCCTCTGAATGGCAAATTACCTCATATTCGGTGGTACTAGGAGGGCTGTAAACGGAAAGCTAAATTTCATACTTTCATACTTAATCTTAGATCACATATCTGTGCCCAGTAGTAAGAGGACCAATACGATGTTGAGAATTGCCTCATGTTTAGTGGGATCACTTCTCTTGTTGGTCACCATGTCTTCTTCAGTGGTCTCAGTTGTAGAGATTGATGCATTTAGTATGACTCTATTTCATATGAGGAAATTGACGTTGTATCTTCTTCGATATTTGTATTATTACTCAAATTGTTGAATAGATTTATGTTTAATATGTTTAAACTTCCTGACTAATATCATGGGTTGATACCATGCTGTGTTCTAATTGCAATTGCATCCATTGAGTGGATGTTGACTTTGATTCAGGATATGCTATTTATTACTTTGTGTTCGGTTTTCAGATGTGTTTCTTGAGTTCTTGTTGTATATTGATTTCCATATCAATTTATTTTTAAAACATCAAGAAATCATGCGGCCTTAAAATGCATATGTTTTCCTTTTGGTGCGTGTGACTGCACTCAAAGGTCCAGAAGCTTAGAATAGTTTTTGATTCAATCTTAAGAAATACTTTGCAAACAATTGGATTTTATAGTATATTTAAGTATTAAAACAAAGCACATTGGTGCTGTCTACCGCCAAAATTTAGCAGGTTTATTGTTTAGTTCTCTCATCAATATTTTTTCTTTTCCTTGGGATGTCAGCAATTCTTGATGGAGTTAGCAAGTGACCCGAAGATTGTCTACCACTGTGGACTTACTCCTAGAAAGTTACCTGTACGTGTTCTATTAACTGCAATCCTTGTCCATCTATTGTTTTACTATTATGGTATGATCATCAATACTTTCTCATCTCTAGGAACTTGTGGAAAACAATCCTCTCATTGCTGTTCAAGTTCTTCTGAAGATGATGAACTCCGCAGAAATTCAAGAGTCTGTCCTTTTCCGTGATTTTTTCTTTGCGAGGCTACTGAAGCTTATGCACATTGTGTTTTCTAATTTTTTTCTCTTGCTTTATTTGCTATTCCAGATACTTAAAAGCTCTTGTAAATATGGAAATGAGTCTACACTCTATGGAAGTCGTGAACAGGCTGACGACTGAGGCTGACCTTCCTACAGAATTCGTACACAAATATATCACAAATTGTATATCGTCCTGTCAAAACGTCAAGGTGTCTGCTTATCTTATTAGTTACTTTCTTATGTAAAAACGTCAAGTATGTAAATTTTGATTTCTTCAGTTCTTGTAGTGTAGGTGTGTGTGTCTATATAATATATATTACAACAACAAAAAAGACACCGCTAGGCGCTAGGTGCTTTCCCACTGCCCAACTACCACCTAGGCCTTTTCAGGACATTGTTGAATATGCATCTATGCAGTCTTCTGTTTATCTTTCCCACCCTATTTATAAAGGTAAACGCTCAAAAGGTCAAAAAGCCTTGCCATTGGTTAAATTGCTTTTTCAGAGAATCGTATAACTTTTTTTTGGATACTTACACCATCAAATTTCTCTGCTTAAGGGGAGGTTATAGTTTTGTTTTTCAAGTTGCTCATTGTTTTGTGATGCGCTTACTTATCTTCACTTTGAGGTCAAAACTGCTGAATGAGTCGTTTTTGCTGGGGTTAGTGAGTTAGTCATCACGCTCTCCGTGATTTCCCTACAACCAACAATAGAAATTGGATGGGCTAGTGTGGGTTGATAAGCATTAAGATGTGTCATGGTTACTAGCAAGGGCATAGGCTGCCTGATCTTCTTAGATTATAATTGAACTGGATGGTGTGAAACGATCTAGAATGTGCTTGTGTGCCTGGATTTTGATGATGCTAACTCCATAACCAGGGCATGTTAAACTTATTATTAATAGATTATTGTTAAATTATCTTTGATTCGATTTCTCAGTTTATGGGTGTTTACTTATTTATTTATTTTTCTACTAAGTTAACTAGTATGAGGAGGAAGAATATCTAATACGAGTTCTTTTCCAGGATAAGTATATGCAGAACCGACTGGTGAGACTTGTCTGCGTTTTCTTACAAAGCCTTATTCGAAATCATATAATCAATGGTGAGTATCCTTCTTTAGTTGATGTCTGGTTTACGTTAATACACTCACAGATACACCCTTTCAATGGATGGTCTAGGTGCATGTACCAATGAGTCAATGACCTTGCACAACATGTTGACAGGCCAGCCGTTTTACCGTACAGATGGTCGAGATTGTTCTTTTTATACTCAAATTATAATTACTGTGGAGATATCCTATATATTGTTGGTATCTGTCGGTTTTTTAGGAATTGATATAATGGTGTATGCTGATATAACAATATAACCGTTTTATGTAGATATTTTTAAAATATATGGTCTCCGCAGGCTTTTAGTGGCCTGCTGGTCAAAGCTTTGGTGGGTTGGGCCCAAGGTCTTGAGGAGTTTAATTCCCAGCTTTGTGTCTGGGAGAGAGGGGAAGGATGGGATATATGGTTGTTGTGGTTAGCTTGTGGAGAGTTCTACACTTCTACCAATAACAAAAACCCTTAAGCTGCAGATATATGTCTGTATGGGACTCGACCTATTGAATGTTTCGAATATTCATTATAACAACCTTGCCTCTAATCATTGGAGAAATTTCCCTTACATAGCAGCCTGAAATTTGGTTTACAGATGAAAAGGGGAGGGGTGGAATAATGAAACATTTGTTTCCAGAAGATCCTTGTCCCATTGGGAAGAAGACCATGGATAATGGAGCAAGACATTTTAGAATGAGCTGATTTCTTTGGACTGCTATAGAATGAGAATGTTATTTTCTGCAATGATTATTCTCGGTTTACATGACCAGCAATGTCTGCTGACGTAGTACTGCAGCAGATGGATGGTATTTGTATGTAGTGTCAATTTTGGTTATTGACCCTGGTTGATTCTAACTAGAGGTTGGTTTCATGCAGTTCAAGATCTATTCATTGAAGTCCAGGCTTTCTGCATCGAGTTCTCACGGATTAGGGAAGCAGCTACGTTGTTTAGGCTCCTTAAGACCTTGGAATGAATTATTACTCATTCTGTTTTTATCTTTGTTGATCCATAAATTCTCTATCATGTAACTGTTTCATGCACAAATGTTCTATTTATTTGGAAGTTTATGGCTATTATTGCATTCAGTGTCCATTATCATTAGGAAAAAAGAAAATTGCTGGTAATGTAAAAGAGTTGATTTTGTAGAGTAAACAATCCAGATCAAATTGTTCTTACTGAAGTCACCACGAAATGTCATACCAAGCAGTGGTGATACAATTATCAAAGAGGGTTTGGTTGGCCATATTTTGTTAAAAGTCTATGGTGTATCGTAATGAAACTTACAGGTCTGAGGTAGGTTTTGGGATTGGAATGAATAGACTATCCGTCTGCATCCCTAGACATCGTGATATGGATGGACAAGGTGTGTTTCTTTGAGAAAAGGCCGTAGCATCTGTCGGCCCAAAAGTTGAGCCCAGGTTGATTCAATCCAATCCAGGAATAAATAAAACCGGCACGTGCCCTTTCGTGTATCGTTGTCGTCCTCGTTATCTCTTTCTCTCGAGTCTTGTCTCTCTATACACTGTAATTATTATTATTATTATTATATATTATATATATATATATAGAAGGGAATAAGAGCTTTTGCGGCGAGTCTTATTAATTGTTCTTGGGCAAATACCATCACTCAATCAATCGATCACGATGCCACCGGGAAATCGAGATTCCACGGTTTATGTAGGTTAGTAGTCTTCTTCATTGTTATCCACAAATTAGTCAATATTATATAATAATAATAATAATAATAATCATGAAAGGTCGTCAACTATTTTAACTTAATCAGTTAACCCTAATCGAATTAAAATTTTATCCGAGTTAAATATGCAGGTAATTTGGATGAGAGGGTTACCGATAAGGTCTTGTATGAGATCCTTGTTCAAGCTGGAAGGATAGTAGACTTACACATTCCTCTTGACAAAGACACTAATCGACACAAGGGTTTTGCCTTTGCCGAGTATGAAACTGAGGAGATAGCCGACTATGCTGTCAGGCTTTTTTCTGGTCTTGTCACTCTCTACAATAGAACTTTGAGATTTGGGGTGAGTCATTCCCTGTTTTAACTCTATCGCATATCTATTTCTATTATTTCTCACAATGTTTCTGAATACCCTCCCCTGAAGACAGCAGGTTAATTCTGATACCACTTATTTCTATGTTTAATCGGTCTTTTTCAGTAGTAAATATGCGTCGTAGCTGTAACTAGTGTATCACGTTGACACTTTTGACTTTGAAACAGATTTCCGGGCAGGATAAATCCTCACAGAAGGTGTCTACACACATTCTCCCTATGAATTCATTGCCTAATCTAAGCTCTCACCCTCCCCAGCTCAACTACACGGGCAATTCTCAGCGCTCTAGCAGGAATTATGCACAACCAGGTGATTTGGTTTAACGTGTCCACACCACTCTTGGAAACGAGACATCTATTAGTTTTTTATTCTTACTTGTTTGCAACTTTTGTTTTCCTGTACAGAGCTTTCTCCCCTTGGAATGGTACAACCTAATGGTTACAGGTCAAGTATAATTGGCAACACACCTGATTACAGTCGCCGAGTTTTTGGGGCAGCACTAGATAGCGTCAGCCACTCAAGTCACAGACCATATGAATGGAAAAACCCTAATGTGTATCCTTCTAATTGATATTGTCCACAGTAACGATGATAGCTTGACCAGTCCAAAACCAGGTGTAGAGGGAATGTGAAAAAGTTTAATCTAGGTGCCTCTAACTAGATTCTGGCGGGTAACTAGTAGATTCTTTATAGTTTTAGGCTGCTTCAGAATGATCCAGAGTTCTCTGTGTCTAGGTGGCATCACTCATTTCTTAATTTTTTGTGTAAGATATTGCTGTTGATGACGAGACCACTTTGTTTGTTTGTTGTAGCAGCCAAATTATTTAAAGTCGTCTCTGTGTTTGCTTTATGATTTTCTAGCATACAGTGTTGATTTGTGGATAAGTGAACTAGTGCCTCTGACCACATTTTAGGATTCTGAATGGCCAAATTTATTGGTTGTGGGTTTGTTGAAGATGCTATTACATGGTAAAGTTAGTCTTTGTGGTATATTTTCTAGCATGCTTGAGCCAAATTTTTTAGTCGACGACTCGACGTCCATCAGAAGTAGCGAGTCTGAATTCAATGTATTGTTTACCATCCCCACTGTTTGGACGAGGTATTTTATGGTTCATGTGGATTCTCAAGTTTGAGTTGCTATCACTTCAAATAGAGCCTTAAGCACAGGTGTCCACTGTCCACTTGTTTGAATGCACTTACGCACCTGTCCCTCAATTTTCTAATTCTCTGATTCTCTGTAGTTACCTTAGTATCTTGTGTTATGTTGTAGTCAATATATATAATCTAATCAAATATTATTATGAAATCGGAAAATTCTGGACTATTAGATAAATGTTCAAAATTGAACATTAGTTTTCGCAAGATTAGACATATCCAAATAGGATGAAATTTTATAGCCACGCTATCTATTGTGAGAACATCATATCTACAAAAAATCAGGTCTTAATTCAATTTGTAAGTCGATGGAGAGTGGCTCGGGTACTTGACCACAAAAAAACTTAAATAATAGTCTTTAGTCATATTTCTGGTGCTTGATTGTCAGTCAATTCAGTTGATTGTTAGTCTATATTAAAAAAACAACTAGTTTGACTACGGTCAATCGAGTGGACTGACCGGCAACTACCGAAAGTAGGACTAAAGACTAATATTTAAGATTTCTAGACTAAAGCCAAAATTATGTACTAATAGTAGGACCAACACTTAAAATCCTTTCATTTTAGGTTGACCGACTGCATAGATGATACTTTCTTGATTGCACACTATAGTTATTTGCTCAGCCATTGATTGTATAATGCTTCAGCCAATGAGGCATATTTTATGTATTTCATTGATTTATTTTCAGTTTGATGACATAAATATAAGTGGGTTAAGCGGTTTCACTAGGAACATTTTGTATTTTAGTCAATTATTCGTTAACTCTTACTAATAAACCAAACTTAGATTTCAGTAAAAACATATATTGTTTACTTACTGAAAGACTCGGATTTGAATAGAACTATATAGATTTCCTTGGAAAATATTTGTGTTGGTTTTGCGTCATTGCAAGCCAAAGAGTATATAATGCTAACATGGATGAATAATTTGTTTACAACTCAAAAAATGAAGAAATTTCCTAACTTAATTCCCCTAATGCTCTCATTATTAATAATTTTGATTTTTGTTAAAGATTGAAGAAATTTAGCCCCTACCTTTTTTTAAAGAAAATTCTTAAGATTTCTTTGTTGAGGCCTGATTTTTCAATTTTTTTTTCCCTATGACTTGGAATAAATGAATTCAAGCATACTACCAAATGCACATCCAATACAAAAATATTTTCACATGTTAATATGTCAGACACAAGGACTGGACTAATAAAAGATATGCTAGCTAACAATGTCCTTTGGGGTAACGTTGAAACAGTAGGAAACGTGGTTTCAAAATGAAGCATTAATTTAGATCTTAGCGGTTAATAGAGGAATTTGAATATTCTTGAAACATGATTTACGTACAATTAGTTGGTCAAAAGCTTTTCATAAGTGAGCATAGCCCTTAATGTCTATTTTTTTTTTCAATATTGTTGATAAATTTTTAGGTGTGACTTTGGAATCCCTTTTGAAAGTTTTATTTAATTTGCCATTTGAATACCTTAGGATTATGGTTACATGTACAATTTCAACCCTTGTGTATATGTGATGATAGATCTTGAAATTGTATTGGAATAAAAAAAACATTTAAATTAAAATGTTTGTAAGGTGTTGCTAATTACCGATTATTTACATTAAAACATTTATGGGTATTACTAAGTGTCATGCTTCTGTAATTGGTCTCCGCTTTGTCAGTCTATTATTTCCAAGACAAATGATTCATTTACATAGTCATAATGATTTTTTCAATGAAGCATTTCTAGACATTGGATCGGAATATTTGTACTCAATATTTATTTTAGCAAAAAATTTAATTTAAGTTGCGGATAACTTTATCATGTTACGTTGCAAATGCCGCATGTGGGTCTTAGGTCTAGGCGGGATCTTTGGGATTAGACATCAGGCTAAATTTTGCATTGGGTGTCGGTTTGTTTCTATGTGCCTATAAAAATATTCTATATATGACAAAGGTAGAGTGTTGGAGTAAGTATGTGTAAGCCCGAGTCGGACACTCGGACATCCAATCCAATTGCTTCGATTTGAATTATCCGGAGGATATCTTATATATATCAAAAAGATGCACAATCTGATATAGAATATTCAGATGATTCACACAGTTTGATAGTTGATTTGGTGTTACCATTGAAAATGCTATAGAGGACCAAATTATTCACACAGTGCCTTGCGCATAAGGGATTCAGCCTTACGAAACTGCAGTTACTACATAGTACAGACCTCGCTTTGCGAGATCTTCTAGGGATACATCCATTCCATCTAATTTTGGATCTAGTTAGAAATTTAGAATATACGGATAGCCCTTAAGATTCAAAACCAAACTTTTTCTTTAGAAGAAAAGATGAAACCATTCCAATGGATTTAAAAGTCATTCTGTTTAAATTAAAAGCTATTCTAGTGGTATATCAATTACAAAAGAGTTCCCATTACAAATGTTTTTGTAAAATGCCCAATGTCTGTTTTAATTCTATGTGAAAATGTTCATTTTTCAGAAGAGGGATTCAGTATTATTTATCTCGGTCGTACAATTGTAGATCTAAAAATACGCAAGACGTTATTAAATATTAATAAATTCCCTCCATACGTGCTTCTTGTTTAGAATGTCAGGAACTCCTGTCAAGTCACCCTCCAAATGAAGCTCAAAACCTCCCATCTGCTGCGCCACATTTACCCTGTGAAGGGATTCATGCTTCTATTGCCGAGTCTACACCAAATTGCGCCGATCTGATTGAAGAGTTGATCGTATACAGGTCACTTAAAAATACTTGAAAATGACACCTAAATTTCCATAAATATCCAGATCAGTACAAGTGAGTTACGTTTCTTTCCATACAGGGATGACTTTCCATCTCATTTTCACTCTTTACCAATTTAAAGTTATGGGGTGTAAGAACGTAGAGAACGTAGACATCAACTTGTATAATCAGGGGACTAAACCTTAAAAGAGGCCGTAACAAAATATTTTCACTGCAGAGCACTCTAAAAGCAGGTAACCCCTCTTCCCCTTGTCATCTTTTGTTCTCAAAAAAAGAACAAAGAAAAAAAAATGAAAAATGAAAAACGCTTTCATACAAACCACCCTACCTTTCACAACTAACACACAAATCACTCGTTCCGGATGGAATTATACTTCTCTGCAAGTGCAGGGGATCTCAATATTTCGTTCACGAGGCTCTTGAATTTGAGGCTGCAATCCCCTCCACTGAAAAGGAAACCCAAAAAAACAGTAAAAAACTAATATTAATTAAAAATAACAGTTATATGAAGTGCAGCTGGAACAAAAAACAAAGAGAACTCGGAAAAATGAATTTAAAGGAAAATGACCATCCGGTCCATATTTAAAATGGGTATGGTTTGTTCTCATCTACCCAGGAAGAGTGTTGTGCTTGACACGAGGAACCGGTGTCACAATAAATCTTGAAAACTAGGATACAGGTACAGGAAACAGAACTATAATTATAAGTACTTCCGCTTTATTGATTGTATCCTTTATTGATTGTATCAATAAAGCATTCATCTTATGGTCAATATTACCTCAGTATAATGAGATGCAATTTCTACCACTTACAACGTTACCAAAAAATAGTGTGATTAAACAACAGATCCACATGGTCTATTGCAATGAAAACCAAGAGAATGTGAATCACATATTGACATTGTCCATTTTCTATGTATACACCTACCACATCTCCAATACCACTCCACCAATATAAAAGAGTAGAAATTAGTGATTGTCAAATGTAGGAGGATCTGGTTACAGTTTTCAGAAAATTCGTTCCAACTATTGATGAATTAGTTTCGATTAAAACGCCAGCGAAACAGGTGTCAGTTCACAGTGCCTCCACCTTACTCTCTTATATGTGAAGTAAGAAATGTCGAGGGGACCCTTTGATTCCCAAATACAGGGGTGACACAGCTCTAATACAGTAAAGACACAATACAACACCCCCGTATTGAAGTATCCAGGAACCACAGCATGTGCAATAAAAGCAACTCCAGCTTGTTGGTTCATAAAGAAAATTGTTTTCTGTGAAACAGCTGCATTGATATTTTACTAAGTAACATTAGACAGATACGAAGTGTGACAAGGCGAAATATGAAAAATTGAGGTATATCACATACAATGAGTCCGACACAAACACATGGACAAGTATCCGACACGGATTATTATAAAATATGATGTGCCCATGTAACATAGATATTTAACTATTGATTCTTCTGGCTTCCAACATGTTGCTCATGACACCTAAATAAAACCTTATGCTTAGATTCTACCACAAAATTTTAGAAAGACAAACCTTATGCGATTCAAGGAAGCAATTGCTCGAAGAGCACTACGAATCATGTCTTCATTACGGTCCACTTCCTGCTTTACAGCATCTTGTTTTGGCTTGTGATTTATGGTTTTCAAAAGAGGATCAACCAACGAGTCCAAAACTGAAAGATGGAAGTTCACCATGAAATAAAACAATAAAAATGGAAATGCAATATAAGAATAGACAGATACAACTCTGTTGCATGTGCAGACTAAAAAGAAGATTCAGAGAAGGGTTGAACTAACCCGCAAGTACAGCTGCAGAGCACTTATCTGCAAGTTTTGAGAGGATAAGATGACAAGGCATCTTAACATCATAATGATCTGAGAAAGCAGAAGTTTCCATTAGCAAGGAAGTACAACCACGAGAGCCATTAATATAGTTTTATTTAATTAAGTTAGGTTTTTTTCTCGTTCAGTTGCATAGAGAGATTCTCAAAAACTTCTTTGAAGGGATCAGGGGCGGACGCTGGATTCTCCACCAGGAGGGGCTACTAGCAGTAATTCACACTGCTACTTCTTTCTTTTTTTACTTTGTTGGGGGTATAAATTATGAACAGTTACCACTATAGATTTTTTTTTTGAGCAAAGTTAGGAGGAGGGGGGGGCTATAGCCAGGGTCAACCAACTCCTAGATCCGCCCCTGGAAGGGATGGTTAAAAACTACTAACATCCATTATATCGACTCACATACCATACATATGAAAACATAAGGCACACTACCACTTAAAGGTAAAAGGAGCTGAACTGGCATAAAATCAACAAGATAAAACTCAGAATAAAGAAATAATAGGGATGAGAGAACAGATTTGTATACTAACCATCCAAGCCAGACTTGAGGAAAGGAACAATGAAAGATGAAGGGTTCACTTGATCAAGACAAGTGTCCAACAAAGTGTCTACACATTCAAAAGCTGCTTTTCTCAACTCAAGGCCATCGTCTACAATGTGCTTGAAAGGACCAAGATCAACAGTCCTTATTAACTCTTGCTGCACCAGAAACAATGAGTTCTAGACTGTTTTGCAATTCTAAGCCAAGTGCAAGAAGAAACAAAACAAAAAAAGGTGCATTTTTTATTCATTTTAGAGCACAAATTACAGTAAGAAAATATAATCTAAACAGAGGAAGAAAAAAAGGTGAATTTCATAAGGATTTGGAACTAATCCCTATAATTCAGGATTATTGACTCGTAAAAACAATGTTGCAAACCTAACAATTGCAGTTGCAAAGTTAAAAGTAATAGACCTCAACTGGAAACCCAGACAAATCACACATATTGTATTCATTCTGGATCATCCTGGCCACATAATAGTAAATGAACTGTCTATACTTTTTTCTCAGGGACAACCATAAACATAGTTTTATCAGACAAAATATAACAGATAGGGAGTGAACATTAAAATTCATCAAGGACCCTGTTCACCAACATTGGATCCATAAAACACTATTCCTTTAAGCTAGTATGATTAGATTCCTTGATTAGGATGCTGAGATAGACAAGTGGGTATGACAAGGAAAGATTAAATAAGAATGTGTGCATTGTGAATATAATCGTAATTCCGACAGTGACGGCCATCTCATTTGGCTTTCACTGTCACGTTGGAACTACTACGTTAATACACATTCTTAATTTCATCTTTGGTAGTCATAGTACTTGCTCTTCTCAACTTGTTTTTAAGCTGAATCTATGCGTATATTCTCTGTTAACTGTCCAACTTCTTTCTTCATAAACCATAGTAGGTTGCAGTCTATGTCTTACACTCTTACCTCTTCACTAGGCACCACTGTTATATTAATAGTTAAAACTGTTTCTAGAAGCTGTTAAATCCGTGGGCCACTAAAATTTCAGTGTTTAAAAACAATTTAAAGTCGATAGATGCAACAATATTTCTTATAGATGAAGAAAATTAAAGCAGGGCACACTACCATTACCTTAACAACAGTTTGGTCGTAAAGAAGTGGTAATAATTCAGGAAGAAGGCCCTTTATGAGGTTTGGCTTGTTGTGAGCAGCTGTACTCAAAGCCAAAACAGCTGCACGTCTAACATGCTGCAAAACAATTCAAACAACCAACCAAGAATGTTAGAGTAGACATGACTATTAAAGAATAATGGCTCTAGGCTGTGATGCATACTAGTAGTAATAAAGCACACACAGACACATTGATTTATTCAATTACAAATAATTCAAAATACCCGATCATGATCCTTGATTAGCATCAAAAATGACGAGATCTCAGGGAAAATAATATCATCTATCTTCTCTGGCCGCTCAACCATTGAATATTTTACTGCAATGACTACTGTGGCTCTGGTGAAGGCAGCTGTGCTAGTTGTTCGCACCTACATAAATGTAATCAGAAGTTAAAAAAATAAAGATAACAAACCGGGGAAGATATTGCTCAATGCCCCGGTTTGGATCGGTTCCAGGTTATATTGCAAACCGAACCAGAGTACTCAGTTCTTAAAACCAAGAACTGAAACCAAATCAACATATCCCACAAAACGACTCAAAATTGAAGCGTAAAATAAGTTCGAACCGGTTGTCTTGCGGTTACGGCCAGCAAGAAAAGTTGTGCTAAAGTGGATGTTTTAGCAATTATTTATGAAGCTAAAAATCTTGATCTATTTAATCATTTACATAATACATAGAAACCAAAACCAAAACAAAAAATTAAACACAACAGAATAGATGAAACAAAAACAAAAAAAATAGTTACATTAAAATAAGTGTTTGGCTTAATTACACAAAGAGAACAAATTAATCTAGAACCAACATTTGATCTTCTTTCACACTGAATGACATCCTCAGAAAAAAATCGGAAACTACAAAGAGAAATGGTGAGCGGAAGAGTGGTGTATTTTTGTTGTAAATGAGTTGCTACTTTGAAAGAGAATGAAAGGGGAGAGAGACATGGTGGCCGAGTTAAGAGAGCTAGGGCTTGGTACTTTAAAGTTTATATATCCCATTGAAATCCAATGGTCAGAAATTTACTTTGAGATCCAAGGGATTTATAACAAGTCTTATATTATTGTACACCCAATTGGGTTCGGTTCCAGTTAACCAAAGATAGAAACCATGCACCAAACAGATAGAAGTCGGTTTTACAATTTTGATCTGAAAACCGAACCAGACATGCAAGAAACCAGAAAACCGGCCAGTTTGGATTGGTTTTCGTGAACACCTTCACAAAGTACACGCTAAAATTTGGATATAAGATGTTTAGAATATATGATCACTTGGTTTTCTGGACAGATAACAAGCAACTCCCAAATCCTTACCTTAAGTGCTGGAACAAGCTTTGCAGGCTCAATTAGTGCAATTTTACCAAGACACTCGGCTACAACATTGCGAACACCTTCTTCCTCACTTTCACAGTGATTAAAAAGCAACTTTAGTATCTTCTCAACACTAGTCTCCTGAAACTCAGCCTGCCCAGCTTTACCTACTGATTGCCTAGCTATGACCTGCAAGATGTAAGAGTTAAAAAGTATTCTAATGCTACAAGCAAACATACACAAAAATTCATATAATACTTTAAAATCAAGAGAGCACCTCTTTCAAAGAATGAAGTAGTAAATACTGCTTCTTCTGTTGGTTATCGATTTGATCTAATATAAAAGGTAAGTACTTCGATAGATTTCCAACAGCAATATTTCCCAGAGCATAAGACGCAGCAGATTTTATTTCTTCAAAAGGAGACTGGAAGGACTCAATAACGACATTCTCAATATGTGAATGTGAGCTAAGATCCTTTCTTCTCCCGATTTCTCCTAGACAAAGCAATGAAAGGTGTTGTTTGGCCTGCAAACAGATGTAAATCAGTCACATAGAACTGTACCAAAAGAGCAAACAACTGATTCCATATCCTGACAAAAGTCAGCAGGGGGTCAAGAAGCTCTCAATGGATGTAACTGCCTGCCTAATCAACTCAAAACTTATCAGGGCAAAAATCAACTAAATGAATCCTATCCAGTGTAGACCATGATGGCCGTCAGTCCCGAGCTCCATTCGCCATAGCTGCCAATTCACGAATCGTAACGAGTTGCGAATCATAAGATTCAAGCAGTTGTTTTATATAAACAACAAAAATATAAATAATACATATTATATACACACAACTTAATACAAGTCAGAACTTTGGAGGAATTAGAAATGATTACATAGAAAGTGGGATGGTTAGAACAAAACAAGTGGGTATGGTTACACAGGCCAGTCATATAGAGTATTTAGTTGGTCTTATAGGATGGCCCATATGCTTTTAGTGTAGTACTGAAGTTTACTTAAAATGGGCCTGAGCCTCTGAGTAGTCAAGTGCTCAAGCCTGTCTTTAAATGGGCCTTACATTAGTTATGTCGCCCATATTCTCTTTTGAAAAGAAGATCGTACTTAACTTTTATATGTAACACCCTAAAGCAACTGTCTTGCCCAGAACACATGCTGCTGTAAGAAGAAAGAGAGATCGAGCAAGAAAAAATAGGAAGTACAGTTTATGAAGATGAGAACAGATCGAAGAAGATGAAGTCTCACTTCTACGGATTGACTTTACACTATCTTCTTTCTTTCTCTCATTTTTTCTCTTTTTCTTTCCTTACAGTAAATTTCAGATGATTATGGTTCTTTTCTTTTTCTTTTTTGTTTGGGATCGTGGAATCGTGGAATACTCCGATTCCATACGATTCCGGGGATTTAACTCGCGAGTCCCAGCAAGTTCACCATGCTCCAACTCTGCATAACGATTCTGATCTCTCTGCTTTCGACTCAACTCAAATCATATAATTCAACTCAGGAATCTTACGATTTTGACAACACAGCCGTCCACAACGGCTGGGGGACTAATGCTTTTTCACCCTTCCAGGCAAGTTAGTTGATTACTTTGTTGGTCTTACGAAAACATAAGAACATTGGGATACTATATGTTCTTTTCAAAACATCCCAGAGGAGAAAAAAGAATAAAAGAAATCCTAGAGAAGAACCCTCACAGAATTCGAAGTACTGTCATCTTTAAGGATATTTGTCAGCATTTCTACTGTAGAAGCACATTTCTGATCACCAGCAGCAAGGCAAAGAACGGCCACACATTGAGCCACTGAATATAGTGCCTGCTTTGCAAGACCACCAGACTGCGGAGATGGTTTAGCACTAGAAAGAAGAGAATCCAGTAAAACGTCAAAACTTGTGTTTGCGGAATGGACCAAGGCAGCAAAAAAGTTTTGCAAAGCCTGCAGAATTAAAGACAATGGTTTCAATGATGCAAACCCATCATATAGAAGATCTAGAACAAAGTTAAGATACGCACCAGAAGGGCCTGTCCCTGCAGCAATGAGCTTCTGATCAATGTCAGAGCTTGAGGAAGAACTTTGTATCTGACAGTCAACCCAACATTAGGGCCTGACCTCCTGTCAGTCATCAACGTGTAGCAAAGCACTAATGCAAGAGCTGTCATATGTAAATCTGAATCACTGCAACATTGAGTTAGGCATCAGACAGTAACTTCCACCATTAAAAAGAATAACTACGTCTACAATCACGGGTCTATAAAAGTTGACTACGAACCTTATAAGATTCGATAACTCCACAACCATAGTTTCATATGCAGAAGAGCCAATTCTGTCACCATATGCAGCCACTAGGGAGTTCAGTGTCCCCAGTGTTGCCTGTCTCAGTGCTCGATTAGCCTATTTGGAAGAGAAGTAAAATACAGTTCTTAGCAGTTGAAAACTTTCTATAAAAGTCCAAGGATTACAGATAAGTGAATAACAGCAGCTCTGAAACATGCATAAATTTGTTCGATTGATACCTTCCGCAGAAATGCTGTTAACTCTGCAATAACATGATCCAAAACACATGCTAGATCAATCTTGAGTGGAGAAGAAGCAATGACAGAAAACGCCTGCATGGGGAATTTTAGAATTGTTTGAAAGAAAACCAATTAACATAATAAATATCAACAATAAAAGTGAAGTAACAAGACATGGCATGTCTTGGTTCGTAGAACAACTATTAGGCCGTTGGAGGGCAATGCTGCAATATTTTTAAAAAAAAATTGCAGTCAGACCAGAGCATCTTTAATGGAGGCATCAATTCTTCATATGCAAACACCAAATTCGTGGAGACACCAATTCATTTCAACATCAAAAAATCAGCAAACCAAACACCAAATATGGAAAACTGCGTGGGCCTGTCGGCTTCTCTAGCGCGGTTTTCAGAAAGCAGCGTGGGCTTTGGGGTAAACTGTATTTTCAAAAGCCGCGATGGTGTTTGAAACACTGCATGAGCTTTGGGCTATACAGTGGGTTTTCTAGCACAGTGTTTCGAAAACCGCGTGGGTTATTCTGGTGCGGTTTATTCAAAGTAGTGTCATTCGGTAGCGAAATTTTGATGTCTGGACTGAAGTTGTTTGGTGTTTTTTTCATTTGGTATTTGGTTTGATAAAAAAATTTGGTGTTTTTGAGCTTGCACCATTAAAGATGCTCTGAGACACCAATATTTCTTTAAATAACTACAAGGATAGTATGTCTCAAAGAGACTTAAAAGAACTTCAAGCACAGTTTTCCAATTAACTAAGAAGATTCCGTTACATCTAAATTTTATTTTAACTTTGCCTCACTCTCCTTCATCTTTTACGTAACAAATTCAGTCACAACCCCAGTAGAACAATTGGATGAAGGAGTATATCAACATATTTTATGTATCCAATTGTTTTAAATATACAAATTAGCTTTGATTTTAGATTTGGTAAATAGGTGACACTCCTCTACATGCAGATGCTAAACAGACAAATTAGATGTGAATGTCTTTCGTCAATAAGTAGGTAAGATATGCTCAAACTAACCTTTACAGCAGTAAGACGAGTTATCTCATTACCCATCCGGTCAACAAGTACAGGGAGGCATGTAGGCAATTCTGTTTGAAGATTATCGCCAAAGGTTGAGATGACAAGGCCCATGCAAGAAATGGCACACTCTTTAACTTCCTGAAATTAGAGCTCCCAAAAGTTATGTCACAAAAATTCAGAAATAATGCATGCTTCTTCCATTCCCCTAGAAAAGAATCTAAAAAACAAAATAGACAAAAGAACATCTATTGATATTTATCAAACCTGATCTTGATCTTGGTTTGCTAGACGTTTCAAGATGGCATTATAAATTGGATGGACATAAGGTTTAAAGTCAAAATCACAAGCCTGCAAAACATATATATCTTTACTTATCAAATATATATTATAATAACAATCGATTATTATTATTATTATTATTATTATTATTATTATTACAAGAAATATATCATTTGAAAATTTCTGTCACCATCAACTGCAACTACAATCACCTGAAAATTTGGGCGTACAACTCGGACAAGCTCCCCACATACTCTTAAGGCCTCAGCAGTAACTTTGTAATACCGCTCACTAACAGCATACAATATAGGACTAGATAGGACCTGAGTGAAAAGAACACCAGTGAAAATACTCAAATAATGTATCACATCATCATACACCTATGAAGCATTCCATCGCTTTGAATTGGAATACTAAATTAAGGCAGTACATAACTACATACATGTTACAAATGAGATATCTACCCGCAACAAATAACACTTAAGGAGTCTAGGATGAGCCTATTCAAAGGAAACTCTTAGAAGCTAAAAGATTTGAAACTGCTGCTCATTTCCAAACAATCACAATAATGAAAAACATTTGATGGCAGTATAACATAATTTCCATTGGTACCTTTATGTAAGGGTGGAAAACCAAAGGCGAGTGTGAAGCCATAACCAATCTCGTAAAAATAAGAGCCTCAATCTTTAGATTTGAGGTAGACGATTTGTCCTAGAAAAGAAAGGTGAATGCACGGATGAGTAAAAAACTCAGCAAACGAGCCAATCACTTAAAAACAGAACAAAAGGTGCTACTTACATTTAAGGCTTTTTCAATACCAGAAACAAGTGAACCAATATGGTCAGCAAGACAGTCTGGCAACACCACAACGAGTTCTCTTAAGACTGAAAATGTCCCAACCTGTAAAAGTAAAAGATTAGAGAAAAGAAGTAAAACATTTAATTACGAATCAACAAATAAGATTATCTTGCCACCGACCTTCGTCTTGATAGATTTTTCACGTAACTGCCTATTTAAAGATTTAACAATCTTTGGTACTTCTTGATTCAACAACCATTTAGGACTGCAAAGAAAACAAAACTTAGAAAGAGCTTCTAATTAATGCATTACCCATCTCAAGATGTGAGAGCTTCTCATTACTATTAACTACATTCTATAGATAACCGGGTTGACATTGTAAAGGAATAAAAAACAGCAGTGTCCAAAACTACAGTAAAATAAGTAGACAAAACCGATGTGCATGAATGTTTAAAAAGCACGCTGATGCCATTTTATATTTTGGAGCAACGGACTCAAAACCAATTGGCAATGAGTGGTGCGGCCCCGGGAACATATATACTATTAGGCAAGGCTTTAAACTCCTGATGTGAGACTGATAATCTCAACAAATTTAATCAAATTTTTCTCAACCTCCTTTCTTATTCACTGACAAGCTGAAAAGCAAGTTGATATTAAGTTGCTACAATCAAACAGACCACTAATATTGAAGACTGCCAACTAATATGCTAGCATTAACTAGTTACACATAATGCCGACAATAGAAACTGCAACATATCCCACACTTGCAACTATTCACTTGCCTCGATTCATTTTTATCAATCTGCCCCTTCGTGACATTTCCAGTTTGACGCAGTAACTCAATGAATGTATTAAAGACATCCATCTGCAGAAAAAAATAGTTATCAGATATACCCACAGGTGAAGAGAAGAAAGATCATTCAGATATAGTATACCTTCACATTTTCTTCCCTTTCTTTAAACCTATCGATAACTTTAGGGCATGCCTGCAGGAAAATTTCCATAATATCAAGTTATAATTTCATCAAAGAAGCTCATAACAACAAATAAGCAGAAAATTAATTAGCAATAGGACATAGTAGAACTAGAAAAGATGAAGAAAAGTGAGTATCTTAGTTAACTGATCCCAGCCCCATAGTAAGCCGCAATTAAATCTATTAACAGCAACACGGAAGACCAAAACTTCAATTGATGATAATTTGGAAGACAATGAGTTGCAAGAGATCGTAACACAGATGAGTAGAGAAAGATATAATATATGAAAATATGAAATCCATCAAGGTATCAAGATAACCACTAACTGAAATAGGTATGATTTACCTCCCCATATAGTTTTGTAAGCATCTCTGGACGAGAAACAATAATGGCCGCTAAGCATTTTGCGGCAGCTCTTCGTACCTTCCAGCTGATATCCTCATCATCTGTATATTCATCTGCACTCTCCCTACATAGCAAACTCCAAGAAATAAGCAGTAATTATCGTATAAATGCGACCAAACAATTAACTCATTTTGTAGTATAACGTACTCATCTTCCTCCTCGTCATTATTCTCATCATCAGTATCTTCCTCCATGTTATCAGTGAAATTTGGATCATAACTTAACAATTCTAGAGTGAGATGTAGAATTTCATCACAATAAGCTGATATATCTCTAGGACATCGAAGCAGAAAACTTTCTAATGCCTGCAACAAGATTTAGGATTCATGTAAGCAACAAAGCAGTGACATAGAAAAGAAAGAATACCATGCATAGATGACAAGATAACATAATAGAAATCACACCTGCAAACTGTATTCACGAAGTTCTTCATCGCTTTCTGATGCACTTGTGCAGTAATTGATCAACACTGGAACAGTATCTCCGAGAAGTGGTCCAAAACGATACCCAACCGAACGGCTGAAACAACAGTAGATAATTATAGAATGATTATTTTCCAATTTTTTTGTTAAGAACATGATGAAAAGCAGACAGAAAATATTCAAAATTGAATATTATGGAATAGAGGAACAAAGTTGCTAAACGATATAATAGACAACCAAACCTAGTGCTGGTTTTTTCAAGCCTAAGAACTGGGTGGTGGTGGCAGTATCCTGGAGATCACCATGGTCATCAATTTATTGCTATTTTAACGTACTTTAATGTAGGCTGGAAGATTTTTACTGCTCCATTGTTATATTTGTTAAGTACGGAGCCTGATCACATGGAGCACACAGTTTGGATTTCGAAATTGAATATGGAAACAATCTATGGACCTCCACAGTACATTACACCAATTTGGAATTGGTAATAGCCATTACGTGTCCCACATGCTTTTGGACTTAATGTTGGTTTTTAGAAGCCAACTTCTCACGGTTTTGGAACTCGGGTTTCCCTATAAATACCCCATGAGACTTGTGAATTAGTGCACACAATTAAGAGAGCTCATACTGTTCAGGGCGCATTGTGAGTACATTATTAGAGAGAGATGATTTAGTGTAGGCAATAGCCAAAATTGTGTGTATTGTGAGAGAGAGATTGGTGTTTGTGCGAGGCTCGTGACATTGCAACAACTCTTTGATTATAGTGGATTTTGGTGCGCTTGTGGAGGTAGCCAATTGCTTAACCACATGAGTTCCTTGTGTTTGCTTATTCTTTGCTCTTTCATTATTACTTTAGTGGTCGTGTTAGTGTTTTTGTTTTGTCATTGATTCCAAGATCTTTAGGTAAATTGTTCTTAGTCGGGGTTAGTGTGATCTCTAATTCCCAACAAATTTTCCCATTCTTTATTTAATCATCAAGCAAATATGCAGCCCCAAAAGGTGAGTATAGAAAAAGGTGTCTCGAAAATACCAAAAGCAACCCAGATAATAAAATTCCAGTATATACTTTCCACTGTAACTTAGGTTTGGGCATGCGAAGAACAACATTGGAGTAACTGCTATAGTGGAGTGCCATAGAGTACACACACCCAAAGTACACATAAGATCCAAAGTACTTCGGTTCAAGAAAAACAAATAAAACTTGGTGCATCTATTTACGGATTTACCTCAGAGCCCCAATCATTTGAATGTTGGTCCTCGTAATTTCAGGTTTTGGTCCTTTATTATTCAAGAGCTGAACAACTTCTGTAGTTGCCTTTGCCAACAGATCATCTGACAAGCTTGAAGCGAGAGAAGCTATAACCAAAACGATGTTGTTAATCTCAGCTTCTAGTTTCAATTACAAGCAGAAAACTCATCACAAATTCGACTATAACACCAGGTTTTATCTATAAAAAAAAAAAAAAAAAAATCACTGAATGTCTAAAGATACAGTACATAAAACATTCCAGCTTACCAATACATGAAATAGTTTTCTTTCTAACACTGGCTTGATTGGAATTTAACTGGGATAAAAGAGCATTTAATAGCAACTCATGGTCTGTTGTCATCAGATTTCCAAATCTATGAAGAACATCGCATAAGATATCGAGACACTCGCACTTAATCTCCGGCTTCATTCCCTAGAAAAAAAAAATCAAGAGAACTACATTTGTGAAAGATAAAAACAATCCTCAGGAAAGATGCTTATTGATCACATACACCCACACACACACACACACGATTCATCAGATATTTGTTCATCAAGGATTAATTAATATGATTAGTCTTCATAGCATTTTTTTTTTAATCAGCCCACAATTCCACATGAAACCGACTCCTTCCCCTGACCATCATATAGTGAAGAAAGTACAAGTAGTTACAAGAAACGTACAGCACCAGTTATCCCACTCATCAGTTGTGGAGAAAGAGATACAAGAACGCGTTGTGCAACAGTTGTGCTAGTGACTTCCGAAACCATTGTCTTCATAGCTATGCTAGCAATGTCACGATGTTGATCTTTTCCGCAACAATTTTTCACAGAGCTTATTCATCATTTCCAAAACCCTTGTCTCAGTAACCTTTTTCACCAAGGGTGCCAGACTGCATAAACCATGGAAAACAGTGAAATAGAAAAATTTGGAGAGCCCGAAGTAAATTTTATCTGATACCAAGAAAACCAGCCAAAAGTTTAGTAGTTTTCTTCTCAAATCTTCTCAAAGCAAATAAATAAAAAGTTTGCGAAAAGGCATTTGTACTTCTAGAAATGTATGCCACGATCTTTATGGTTACCTGTCACAGTCTCATATATAGTATGCATGTCAAAAAAATCATAGTAAAATTGCTTGTCATGCACGTACACATGAGTAAGACGGCAATGAATCAAATCACATTTATCCAATCCAAGAGCTAATTGTGAGAAGATAGGTTACTAACTTCCCATCAGAAACCGAACTCTACCTAAAAACAGAATCTGATAGAAGGGCAATGCAGGACAAGGTGACCTACTAAATACAAGAAATGGGTGAGCTCAACTGAATACAACTCACAGCATTCTCAATGAAATGGATGAGCTCTAATGCTCTATACACCTCTATTCCTTTCCTCCTTTTCTTGTCTATGGTGGGGTGGCGATGAAGGACGCTAATAAATGACATGTGGAAACTGGGTGACGACAGGGATGGCTAAAGATGGAAGATGAAGCACTTACAATGGAGATCATTCTTGTGAAAATGAAGGCCCAGTTTAAACATTCGATCGGAAAAGAAAATAGATGCACACTAAACGTGGAGGTCAAGTTTACTAGAGAATGATCTCCAACCACGACTCTCAATTTCACACCCAGTTTGATCAGAAAATTCATTGTGAGGGTGATAACTAACTAACTAAAACTACATAATCCCTTCCTAAAATCAGTCTGAGGCTCCCATATCGATTTGGTACAACATATACATACTACAAAAAATGGTTATACAAATGATGAAACATAGTTATGCCGTATTATTGCTATCTGTAGTTCCTTTTGAACTTGCATATATACCTTGTTGGACAATAGCTATTATATTAGTGAAAAAGAGAACCTTTCCAACTTATGGACAAGTAACATGGACACTTCATATTCTTAAAAAAATCCGTGTCAAACACATTGTGCATACGATTTCAAACTAGGATTTCTTCTACGTAAGAACTCCATGATATGCCACTTTCATACTTATTTGTTTGAAAGGAGGCCCTATGGGAGGTATTGAACCCAAGAATTAGTTGTGCAACTAAAGAATGGTAATAGTTTTCTTTCTTACGGTAATCATGCTTGGATTGTTAATATCTTAACTCATTTAACAGCCATTACAAACCATGAAAATAAGATGAAGAATTACAAACCATTTAACAGCCAATCCAGAGACATCGCCAGAGGCATCATCAAGCTGCTGTAAAACGATGTTAGAGATTTTGCCCTCAAGATCGATATCAGCTTTGAAACCCTCTTTGGATAACTCGTTCAGCAAGTCAGAAGTAGCCATGTATCTATAATCTTTATCTTTACCAGTCATCTAACAATTAAGAAAGCGAATAAAAAAGAAACATCATAAATGAAAAATTCAACTCAATAAACATAACTACTAATCTTTATCTAAATGAGAAGAGGAGAGGAAAGTCCAGTATGTTATTATTACCTTCTCCAGAATACTGCTTATAGCTAAATTCGCCATATTTTGTTTTGTGAGAGCTTAAACGAAAAAGATTTGATGAAGTCCGCAACAAGTATCCTGTACGATAGCAAAACCAAATAAACAATGTAGTAATTAAACGATAGAGAATCGAAATATTATTATAACAAGTAAAAATTCTTCATTATTACGTCAGTCGTTATATACTTGAGAGTTCGGAAGAAAGCAAAAAAGACTACTAGAGTGAGTAGTGGAGCAACTCAATAATTTTTAACCCTCGTCGACCGTCGGACATTGCTACAGATTGCGATAATGATAACTTACGCTGAAACCCTAGATTTGCCTTGCTCTTCTTCTAGCAAGCGAACGCCACGCACAGAGAGAGAGTCGTGATTGAGGAGAATATATGTTTTTATATAGAGAGAGAGAGAGGCAGTATTAGGAGTGAGGGGTAAGGCCTTGGAGATTAGAAAGATAAAAAAAAACACAACCCAATAAGGAAAAGAAACCTTGTGCTGTCCAAGTTCCCAACCCAGTGCCCGTATTGCTAGCGTTTGCTTGAGGTTAAAAAAAATAAAATAAAGTGTTAATTAGGTTTTTGGTCCTCCCAAGCCCAATAACGTCATATTTTAGCTTTGGTACGCCAAATTATCGTTCATCCTCCTGACTTCCTGAGTCCTGACTAACAGTTGACCGTCTCCGGGACGATATATTTTTCTTAATGCCAAACCTGCTATTATATTAGTATACTACCTTGCAGTGGGGGCGTGAGCATAGAAAAAGTGGAGAATAACACTCCCTCATAAACCTTTGAGAAATCCAGTTACCATCAGGGAAGAGTGAGGCTCTCTTCTCCAAAATAGCTAAGAAAATTAGTTGCAAACAACATGAATAAAAGTCTCCAGAATAATATTAAAAAAACCATACAAATTTGTAAAACAATATTCACTAGCTTTTTTAAGGCGCTTTTGATGTTTTCGATCATGCTAAGAATTTGAAATGTCTATATTCTCTATATGATTTGCATAACTTCGAGGTCCTTTCTTCTACAAATGCATGACTTGTATATTTTCTCCTTGTCAAGTTATGTGTGAGTTCAATAGACTTCAACACAAAAAAAAATTGCCCGTCTTCCCATCCCATTTAACACCATTTTCTTTAAGAAATAACATATTATTCATTAGTCAATATTTCTACCTTCTCTAAGTGCATTAGTAAATTGTTTTAACAGTACTCCAAATTATTATTACAATATAACAAACACACGCACATAACAAATATAATCTACATTATTCATTCAACCAACAAACGTTGAAGAGTGAGAAAACTCACTGGTAGTGTGGATCACAATCACTAGCACTGCCATTAAGCATTCCAACTAGACACGAAAAGAACAACCATCTTCAATTATGATTCAAAACAACAACACATTCATTGAAAGAATCACAAAAACTATAAATTATAACAACCCATTGCAAATTAAGTTTCAATGTAACTCAAAATTCTAAATAACTCAACTCTCTTCACAACCTGTGACAATATTGCAAGGGTAAGTAAAATGAATAGCAAAACAATCATAACCATATTAACCGGTGAATATGATTGTTCCTTACCTACTGCCTGTGACTTGGGTCTTCTACATCAAACGTTTTTCCATTGTGTATCTAAAACACATATTGATTGATGAGAAAATTTTAGCTACTTCCAAAGGAGCTATATATGCACAACAATAAAACAAGAAAATAAGCTTTTGCATAACCTCATCCCATTTAATTAGATGGGCATATTCAATATAATGAGCATCAATTCTAAGAGTTTATGGCATAGTACAAAATGGAATTTTCACTCGAGGAGGGAATAACCGTATGGTACACTCAAAAGCATTGTGTTACTCCTAGCATGATAACCTTCACATGGCCCTTTAAAACCTTTAGTTATAGCATCAACCATAGGTTTGATTGTATCTTCACATGGCTTGTTATCATAATCATACTCTAGATTTTCCACAATAAAAGCAACATACTACTTCAAAATCAACTAAGAAACAAAGCTAATTCATGCAACTTCAATAGTGACAAATACTCTATGCATCTAAGATAATAAATAAATATATTGAACTAAAGATTTTGTCGGAGTAAATACTACTAAATATTTAGTAACTAAAGTCATTCAAATTAAACCCCTAACAAAAAAGATAGACTAATTCTCAGAAAAATGGGGGATGCGCAATTGTTTGAAACAATTCCCAACTAATTGTAGTACTTGATGATAAATCAGTAACAAACAACTTTTGCAAATATGGTTGCAAGACAATTTGAACGTGAAACCAACTAATGCTTGGGGTGACTACACACGATATTGCAATATGGGTGTCTTCTTCATCTTCATTGTCAAAATCAACTTAATTTGGGGGTGTGACTTTTAACAGATTTAATCGTATTTGGAGTTGAATACCGTGACATTAATGGAAGATTGTCGACATTCAAAACAGTTATAGACATGTTAAACAACTGACCAGTGTTCCTTGAAAACCCAAGTTGTCAAAAGAATGGATAGTCAGTTACTTAACCAGGATCCTAACATTCCACAACGCTACCAAAGTCCGACGTCCTCGTCGGCTCACTCTATCGACACTGACTTGATGGTAGCCATTTTTTTTAGCGGCTCCACTTATCTATCAGTACGTATTCAATGACTTGACACTATTTTGATTTTATTTTAATACCAAACATTTTAATCCAACCTCTAAGTCGCCCCTCCCAATGTTTAAACTTTAGACATGGTGTTGGCTCTGATACCAAATGTTAAACAACTAACCAATATTCCTTGAAAACCCGAGTGGACAAGGAATAAATACTCAATTACTTAACGAGGATTCTAACATTCCACCACGCTTCCAAAGTCCGACGTCCTCGTCGGCTCACTCTATTGACACTGACCCGATGGTAGCCATTTTTTTTTTGGCGGCTCCACCCACCTATCAGTATTCAATGACTTGGCACATTTTTTTTTACCAAACATTTTAATTCAGCCGCTAAGTCGCTCATTCCAAGATTCAAACCCTAAGCATGGTGTTGGATATGATACCAAATGTTAAACAACTGACTATTGTTCCTTGAAAATATGAGTTGTCAAAGAATGAATAATCAATTACTTAACCAGAAAAGGTATTCGTAGATATTTTTTTTCAAAAGCATCCGAGTCGACAAGATATGCTACTTAGATGCCGTTTTGAAGGTATTCGTATATTTATTTTTGGGGTTCTCACAAAAGGTTTATTTTTTATGAATGGTTTCATTTTTTTTTTTTTCATCGCATAATACAAAAAGGGGGAAAAGGGCATGGATTTGATTTTTCTTTTCCGAATCATTGTTTTTTGCCAATTCAAAAAGGCTGGCGTGACAATATTTGAGAAAAAAGGGTGATGAAGTGTTTCACTTGGAGCATTTTCAATTGCTCAATATTAATGGTCTCTAATTAAGTAATTTAGGGTGTCTTTGGAAACAAAAAATGAAATTCTAATGAGAAATAGAATTCTATGAGAAATTGAGAATTGAACTGCAAAGGATTGAAGTGAGAAATAGATTGTTTGGTTTCCCTAAGAATTATTGTTTTTCTAAATTTAAGAAGTACATATGTCATCAAATGACATAGGTGACAACACTTTGCTTATCTATATTATTTATTAACCGCCATAACAACCATGAGAATTTTAAACTGACATGGGTTTTAGGCAAGAATCAAATTCTTATCAAAATGGGAGCTCATTTCTCTATAATTTTGAGTTTTGGCTGTTATAAGCATCCACACATGCACTAGAATTGGAATTCGCATCAAATAAGTTAAAGGTGGGAATTATGAATTCTCACGGTTTCCAAACATACCCTTAAGTCCTTAACGGTGTTTCGCGTTTATACGATAATTAAATAGCACATATACCCAAACATAGTACAAAATATCAGGATATGACAAAATATCGATTCCTTATTTATGGATATGTATCGTGGATATATCCCCATTTTGGGGATATTTGACATTGTTTCATATGCAAATATCGTTGATATATTAAAAATATCGACAAATATCATGAATATATATTGATATATAATAATATATAATTTATATTTATTTGAAATATAATGATAAATATTAAATAAAATTATTAAATACACAAAATATCGCAAAAGATTCACAAAATATCAATAATATCGCCAAAATATCATGGATATTTGCAGTTGTAAATATCTATAAACATATCGTGATATTTACTTATCCTTTGTTGAAAACATATCGCAATATATATCTCTCGACTGATTCTCTGCCCAAGAACATTATACCTCTTGTATTTTCTGGATGGGTGTTTTCTAGTTTGTATGAGACTATAGGCCAAGGTTTAACTGTTCAAATGATTTCCTTACTGCCTATCGAGATTCGAATATTGTTTTCTCCGTTTAATTAATCGACAGGTGAGTATTTTTCCCAAATTGTTAGTTTAGATTGAAATGAACTAACGCGTTGTGTTTCGTTGGGTTAGAACATATTTTCAGTGAATTGAATTGGGGTGTTATGATATTGCAGTAGGTAAGTTTAGAGAATGAAGAACACTTGCTGTTGCAGGAGAATATAAAGGAGGAGATACCTGTTCATTTTGGTAAGAAGCTCAACCATTAATTTTTCCTCTAGTCTTTTGTTTTAAGAAAAATATATGCTGATTTTATAGTGCTCTAAGACACTTTGTGGAGTCTGACATAGGTGCTTTACCACTTAGAAGTGGACAAACTATATTGAAATGGAACAAGCATTAGACTCTGTTAGAACTATGGAGTGATGTGAATTATTTAATTGTTGGTGAGGTGGATATATTTTGGTGATGTATGATGAGCATTTAGGGTGATGTTATTCCAGTACTAAAAAAACAGGATTTTATATCGGCTAAAAAGTGATATAAAAGACTTTTCGTATCGGTTTTTCAATCAACTTCAAACCGATATAAGTACCCCCGATATAAAAGATAACCGTAACCAATATAATAACTCATCCTTTTCACATCGGTTAATCAGGAATTGATGTAACATCTATCAGTATTTATAACATAAGTTATTGTAAAATTGATATAACTAATAGCAAAACTGATATAAGAAATACTTCTTATATCAGTTTTCATGTTGCTTTTTATATTGGTTCTAGACGAGCTTGGGACCAATATAAGTTGTTCAACAAAAGTGATATAAAAATTGTATCATATCGGTTTTTGAAAAGTTGTATCGTATCGGTTGTTCTGTAACCGAAATAATTTATTTATTTATTTATTTTTTGAATATCAAAACTAATTGCAACACCACATAAAAAACCTGCCACTCCCACAAAATAAAAAGAACATCCTTGCAGTACACCAACAGAAGAGAACTTTGCATAAGAAAGCTTGCTATAAACAAATTTCCACTGAAAAAGTATGTGTTTCACTTACATGTCCAAAAAGTTCAAACTAAACAAAAAACCAGAAGTGGCACATGATGCCTCTATGTAAAGCTTCCCTGATTAGTTCTCTAATTTCCATGTACAACAAGTTAAAACTAAATGAAAAACCAAAAGTAGCACATGATGGCTCCATGTAAAACTTCCCCGCTTCGCTGATTAGTTCTCCAATGAAAACAGGACCTACAAGGCATAAATTGAGCACTTCATCAGTACTTTGCAAGAGAAGAGCCTGATAAAACAGAACCACACTAAGGAAATTAATTAAAATTGTGTGCAATGTGCTTGAGAAGTGTAGAAGTCATTGTGTTTTATGTACCACACGACTTTTTTTATCTATATGGTCTAGGCAATTGATCCATATAGATACGTACAACAGTGCAAGCAAGACATATATGTTTAAGGTCCCTCCAGGAGGTTCGGAAATTCTTATGCTGAATAGATCCAAATGATGCAAGATAACACTTTCAAAGGACTAAGTATGCACCAAGGTAATTAATGACCAATGGGACATGGAGTGCTAAGGGTAAAAAAGTTGACTGCATGGACAACAAATTAAATAAAAAATGCATGCATTGGAGAAAAACCTCAAATTTCTCTGTGCAGAATGTGGCTAAGCGACTAAGTGTGCATTAGACTGATAACCTACCTAACATTGAATACTATTTTACACATGAATGTCTCACACATGGCAAATAACCAATTTGACGTAATTTTTCCTGCATCAGTAGTCTTTAAGGCAAAACAGATAACAGTAGAAGGATTCTTACTGCCTGGAACCTGTGTGTGCATGACATTGCACTTGAGTATCATTTCCAGCTCAAATATTTTGAAGCAATATAATTGAATACAGTATACACAAAAAAATGTGAAAAAACAGACCCGACATAGGCTTGTGAAAAATGTGAAAATCACATTACCCCCCGAGTGTTATTTACTCATGCAGTAGTGGTTCTACAACATCATCATGGAGTTCATCAACTAATAAGAATAAAAGAAGTAGGTTAGTGGTTGAAAAATTAACAGGAATCAAATTTGTGATGATGTCGGTGATAACAAAGTGTAGGCCAAACAAATAAAGGGTCACAGGTCACTGCACTCAAATGGACTTCATATCATTTCAGTTATAAATATATAGAATTCAACTAACTACATATACTTGAGTAGGCATTAAATTGCAGAAAACTACCTTCTTAGCAATTGTTGTGTGCTCTTTCCCTTGAAAATGTAATCCACGAGCTCATGTGGTGACTACACTAACATTCGTAAAGCAAACCATGGAGCTGCAAAAGAGAGAGAGAGAGTGCGAGAGGTTATACTTCAATAGAACATTTCCATAGCTGCCACTTTCACACAATGGTATCCATTAAGACATAGTAAATGAAACCTTGAAAACAAACAAACAAGAAGAATGAACAACTCACTCATTCACTATGAACTTTACGTCCAAATCAACAGCCTCACGTACACACTGCACAAGAATCATCAACCACATCCTACATGGAAATTCAAGTTAAAACTATAAAGTTAATTACGGTAGTTTCTAGAAAATATAACTAATAATAGTCCTTTGGCGACAATCTTGTCCATTGATCCCAAAGCCAATCTACAATTTTGCATCTACCAAATAATATATATAACATTGACTAATGTATATAATACAATGAAATCACAATTTAATAGCCTATAAAACATACTTGCGGGGTACGAAACTCATTATTTGACGCTGCCTTGTTCACTTTTGAAGTACCACCATCTTCAAGCTACATGTTATAAGAGTGAAAGTCAATTAATAAAGACAAAGACCACAACTCTAACTTGCACACAATGCTCTCGGGGTACCCAAAGCCATAGTAAGAACATCATTGCTTCCCTCAGCCACTACAGTCCCCTCATTTACTTGCTTTTTCAGATCATCCTACAATACCTTAAAACCAATGATCCTGAGCCATATGTATACAGCTGATTCATAAATAGCTTGATGCATGGACATCCAAGGCAGACTTCCTACTACCCCGAGAATTAAGAGTAATCAGTGAAACCACCTACTGCTCAAACCATCTAAATCAACACTAATGGAGCAATTAGGGGGGATCCTGGACCTGCAAGCTATAGTGAAGGCGTTTGATACCTCACAACTACCATGGACACTCTTACATAAAGTTCAAAACAAATTCCAAAAAGCTAGTTGTCACTCGAGTGTGGAGAGATGCTAATTTTGTACACTTCCACTCTTTTTAATACTATTAGTCAATTAGGACGTATCAAACTAGCTGGATGAGATAGAAACTTACAAATTTTCCTATTACTTCCCTTTTGGCCTCATTTGAGTATTCGCCGTTTTTGTCACGACAAGCCAATTTCCATTTGAGACTCCTATCTTCATGATCAACGAAAATTCCTTTCTTTACGGATTTTTTCTTTCTTTCTATAGATCATGAACCATAACAACACAATTAGACATCTACATTAGTTTGAACGTAAGAAACTATTTAAAATAGGTATATACTAAATTTATTTACAATATCTTCTTCAAGACCCACATAGCTTAATCTTCTTAGTCGGTGTGTATACACATTATTGGATTTCCTTATAGATTGTAGCATGTTTAACTCCTTAAAATTCCAAAGAAGAAAAAAAATTAACATACATACATCAGACTAAGTGAAGAAGACATTAGCATATATACCTAAGACATTAACATACAAAAGAAGTAGATACCAATTGCCCAAATGCAATCCAAACTAATGTGTCAATAAACTTACACTTTGTAGGTGGTCCACAAGTAGTTCAAGATTATCTTAGAATGGAAGTATGTACTTAGTAGTCAGAGACTCAGAGTTAGGAAAAACAAACATCTAATTCAAGATTTAATTGCGTAAAGTTGTCAGGTTTCATTGCAACTTCATGGAGTCTTAAATCATTCATAGTAAGATACATAGAAAGCTTTTACAACTGGAAGGTAGGTAGCTAAATGCATTATCAAGTAATGGAAATCTCATATCATCATAGCACGAGTTCAAATTTAATTGATGGAAGAACGAAATAGTAACTTCATATTAGAAATATCTGAGAAGAAAAATAAAACGCACAAAAGCAAACAACAGGAACCACACTTTACATGCTACATAAACTTTTAGTAAAACAATTTAGCATCAATAATGTCATGTCCGAAGTGATTGTAATATTCCTTCCCACTTTATAAAAAGATTAGCTCTTGTGGAAGTAGGCACCATTGGCCGAACCACGGTATATCTTTGTGTTGTGGTATGCGTTTTACTTCTTTACATTATTATCTGTTATTAATAGTTGTTTAGAGAGTTAGGCATATTAGCTAGGTTGTAGTTGATATTTAGAATTTGTCTGGAATTGAAGTGAGTTCAAATACAAATTATCTATGTAGTGGGGATCGATTGGTATTGGCATTAACCCCAACATTTACACCCAAAAAATTAGTGCTCAGCTGTCTCAATAATTCTTAAACAAAAGGGACCTGCAAATTCTCCATGCATTTTCCTCTCCATCAACAAGTCACTCGTAGGCAAAGCTTTCATGTAAAGTTTCCACATGAACAACTGAATATGAGCTAGTATTTTGGATTTCCATATCCTTGAGATGGTCTTGGGATCAAAGCTGGAAAATTTCCCTTCCCAATTCTTTTTATTTAAGAACTTGTAGACAGACTTAACGCGAGAGGGCCCCTTTGCTATCTTCACACCACTTTAGTTTGTCATTCTGAGCACCAACCACCTCTTTTTATTTTATGACTTATAAAAGGGTGGAAAAGAGTATCAAGTTTATCTTTATCCCATTCATTTCAATTAGTCATAAAGAAGTCAGCTACATACATGAAGAGTATCAAGAATTAATGGGGTTGTCAACTACCAGTTCTTGAAGTGTTGCAGAGCCCAGGGTCATAGAGAGCTGATGTTGTAGTGCCATTTCCAATAGCCCAAAACAGACCCCCACTAATTTGGTTAAAGACTTTGTGGACACCTTTCCAGAAATAAGAAACTTTGTCAGGTGGGAGTTTCACATCTCCATTCCAGTTTTTGTTATATATACTGGTAAATTTAACATTACTACTGAAGAATATTTAACTATTTCTAGTTAAAGACTTAAGAGCGCACTTGAATGTTCATAAACGCTAACAGAGAAGGCTATAACCACATAACAAAGATATTTGGATGAGAAACCATGTAGTTTAACTGTGCCACGGTCTATCCCACCATGACCATGTTTGACTCGTCTAAGTGGGTCGATCATGCCGATATTTTGGAGTAAGCTTGAAAGTTGAAACATAAACTACAGTGTAAGAGACAGGGAGCAGGGTGACCAACCGAACGCCAATAGGACCAGATAAAATTTTCCAATCTCCCTTTCGATTTCCTCTTATCAACGAAACTAGGAGCTTTCATCAGGTTAATTGGGTCACGATTAAATCCTTTATTTCTTGATTTTACATAACTATTATGTAGTTTAGTGATGTGGGCATTTTAGCTTATGTAACTTGTCTTTTAGTGGGCACATAGAAAGCACATTCCCAAATGGACTCTTTGGATTTCTCTATTATTGTTTTCTAATGCATTAAGAGCATATACCCTTCATGGCAGTGCATGATATTGTTCTGTAGTGGAATAGAGAGCATGTATTAATATTAAAGGGGTCATTTTTATTAGTATACTTTTGGTGACTTTGAATTGTTATAGGCTATATTTTTTATATTTCATTCTCATGTGACCCAGAAGTCGTTGAGAGGTGGTGACTATGTTAAGGGAAAAAATGATCTTCCAACTTTTGCTTTTGAATGAGGATGGTTATATCAGATAGTGAAATGGAGAGGAAAAGAGTTGAGGAATTTGAAACGGGACCAGTTCCGGCTTCAAAACCTGTGGACAGATTTGGGTTTGTAAAGAAAGAAAGTAACAACTCTCCGGATATCTTAAACAAGAGTGGGTCTGCCAATGAACAGGAGAGGTATGCTTTTGCAATGATGGATATAATATAGTAGAAGTTTTTTTTTTTTTTATGTTAGTTTCAGATAATCTAGTATGGTTCGGTTATTTATTGGTTTGAATTTTGAATAACGTAGGATTTTCGGCTATAAAGTTGGCACATTTTAAAAAATGCTATGAAATTATGCTGGGCAAGTTCAAGTTAGAGAAGTTTATCTTCGTGTCTCAGGCGTCCTCTTTTTGACTACATAGTCTCATTTTAATTCTTATAATGCAAAAGAATTCCAGCCAAACACAAAATCTCGGAACTTGTATCTTTCAAAAGTTGGATTCCCCGTCGCCCAATCAAAGAGAGTCCCCTTCACCTCAAAGGTGATTAGCTGTAGATTGTTCTCTTCGCGGTCCAAATCCTTCTAGTTCTTGCTTACCATAAGACCCAAGGAATAGCATTTGGAATGTGCTCAACCAATCATCTTGCCTTTAACAAGAGATTAATTAATCAGCTTGTCACGATCCTTGATTGACAAATGTGGTGTCCATCAATGTAAGAAAAGAAGTCATTCCACAACTTATCCGCAAATGGACACACAGTGGGTGTTGGGTTTTACTCCATAATTTACAAAATAGTTAGTAAATTTAGTATAGATTTTAAGACTTGCTCGGAGCATATTGTTTGCTTCGTGAAATACTTTTTCCTCTAGGAATTGTTAGTGAGCCTTGTTACAAGGCAAGCACGAAGGTTTTAAGCCTGTTTCACCTTCCAAAAGAATAGTTTAATGTCCTCAAATTTGGCCTATGATCTTATATATTAAACTGTTGCATTACTCGGGTTATATTTTAACTTTTTCATATGTTGCGCAGAGTTTTAATATCTTCTAATTTCTTTCTTTCTTTTCTGGGTTTATTTTAATTCTCATTTGATTGTGGAATCTAGAATGAGATTTTAATACTGCTTTGCCTCTTGAAATATATATATGTCTTCTCAGGGAAGAGAGAAGGGTTAGAAAGTGGAGGAAAATGATTGGGGTCGGTGGAAGCGATTGGAAACATTATGTAAGAAGGAAACCTCATGTGGTCAGAAGGCGTATAAGGAAGGGAATTCCTGATTGCTTAAGGGGTCTTGTTTGGCAGCTAATATCTGGAAGTCGAGACCTTTTGTTAATGAACGCAGGAGTTTACGAGGTACTCATTTTCGGCCTATCATTTTACAATCTCAAGCTTGAAAAAACTGAGATTCTTATAATTTTTTTCTTTTGTATGTTGCAATTTTAGCATGAATTTTTTGTTTGCACCTTGTTATGTTGGTTTTTTTTATCTGATATGTCATAAGATATTATTAACCTCAGAAATGTCCATTTTCAGTTTTAAGAGGATCTAGGAAATATGCTCATTGATCACTCGCAGTACTACTATGTATATTCTGTTTCAAGTCCATTAACTTTGAGAGGCAAGCAGCATTCTCAAATGACCTGTAGTTGGTAATTCTAACTTGTATGTCAAGCCCCAAGATCATGATCATTTGCAGATCATAACTTTATATTGAAGCCCACTTCACAACGTACGCTTGTTTCGTTTTGACCCAAATTTACCTGTGGCTTATTTCGATTTTAGCCAATACTAATTTTTTAATACAGAAGCGATATGCATGAGAAGAAGTCTGGCCATCGGTTAAACAAAATTTCATTAATATGAAAAACCGATCATACATAGGGAAGCCCAATTCACACATAATTACTCTTTCGGCAAGATGTTCGGATTCATTCACATAAATGTGGGAGATAAAATCACAATATGGCTATATAGGTGCTGGTCCTTGGAAAAGAGTCTCAAACTGTGACAACAGTATAGTTCCTCTTTCAACTACATATTTGTCGGCACATTTTTAAATTGGGGAACCAAAAATTCAGTTCAATAGGTTAAGTTGATACACTTGAAGACAAGGAAAATCATATTGACAAGGCCTTAATTGTACGTCTAAATTGCGTGAGAATCCCTCTTTGACCATACTTTTTCATTTACAAACTAGAGATGAGAACCCCAGAACTGAAAGGCATTTGTTAAGTCCGTTTACCAGTAAACCTCTTACCTTAAGAACTATGAAAGGGACTGCTTCAAATGAAGTGTACATAGGTGGACCAGAAAGTTGTGCCTTGAGGTACAAAGTCGCATCTAAGTGGCAGCCTTCCTTGCAACATGTTTATTTTATTATCCATTGTTCTTCTATAAACATGCTACCTGTTGATTCATCATTGCACTTGCTTAATTAAGAGTGTTGATTTTTCCGAAGATCATATAATTTCTCTCAACTTTCTTGTCACGGGCAGTACTTGAAACAGCTTGAATGAATTATCCAAATTGACAAATATATTCGTCTAATGAGTGATTATTGATTGATAGATGAGATAGGGATGAAATATGTGACTCAAACAAGTTGTATAGGATTCCTTTAAATGGTCTTCTTCCTAATTACTTTCTTTGTCCCCTGATCCACCAACCTAGCTCTCTATAGCGAGTGAGCATCTCTTTGTACACAGATTATATGTACCTCTAATCTGCAATTTTGTGAACACCAAAGCATCTTAGCCAAGGAGTCAATTGATTGTCCATACTGGGCAAGTCTCACACTCTCACTTTGAAACAATATAACTTTTCCTGGCTTATGACGGATCAAGTATTTTCATTGATGGCTACAGTTCTGGTTAACTGGTTTATTGTTTACTGTTTTTGCTTTACGTGATGTCTTCTACCTGATTAACTGTTATTTCTGCTGCAGCAACTAGTGCTATACGAGACGTCATCTTCAGAACTGGACATAATTCGAGATATCTCTCGTACATTCCCTTCACATGTTTTTTTTCAGCAGAGACATGGACCAGGTCAAAGGTCCCTTTATAACGTTCTTAAGGCATACTCAGTATATGACAGAGAAGTTGGATATGTTCAGGTCTGACAAATATAACCCACATCGTTGGCTTGAATTTCCTTTTATAGAATTATAGATGTTATAGAGGTTAGGCTTCAAGCTTTAGTTTTGGGATACCGTCTAACTCTACGGGTTATATGGATATGAAATATAGGGAATGGGATTCCTGGCTGGTTTGTTGCTTCTTTATATGAGCGAGGAAGATGCATTTTGGTTGTTGGTTGCTTTACTAAAAGGAGCTGTCCAGGCTCCAATGGAAGGACTGTACTTGGTAATGTTTTCATTAAAAGATTTTCAGTTGGTCCTGCTGCATTTTAAAAGTTTCATACATTTACTTGACATAAATTGTGCCATTTTTTCTGTCCGTTATTACCGCCCTGTTCTATTACTATACATGAGAGTCTATATGTTTACATAAACTCATGGAGAGAACAAAGGAAGCACAATAAAGTAGAGGTAATGGCAAACTTGTCTAAGGAAAACTACTTGTCCCGCACGATGTACAAAGGTCGTGTTTGGCATATCAATCCAGAATCCAGAGTTTTATGAATAAGTTAGAATGAGAAAACTGAATGAATAGTTTAAGGTCAAGCTGGAGGAGTGGACCAGGGATATGTAGAAGAGAAGTTGTAGCCTAAGTGCCTCAGTCATATGCCCCACTATCCACTAAGGCTATATTCTCAAGGATACATATCACAACCTAGCCCTTTTAACCCTTGACTTAGACTACCTTTGATTCTATCGTCAAGTATCAAAACTAATGACCGTGGGTTTGAAGCTATATAGAATATTAAAATGTTGATCTCGTTTTGTGAATGCTGTGAGTGTGTTGTTATTCTCGATAATTTTTAAGTTTTACTGTTCCTCTGTTGCATTTATCTGAAAACCAAACTCATTCTCATTATTATTTGTATTCTTGTGGTACAGGTTGGTTTGCCATTGGTACAACAGTACCTCTTTCAGTTTGAGCAATTGGTGAGAGAACATTTGCCGAAGGTTGGAGAGCATTTTTCCCAAGAAATGATAAACCCAAGCATGTATGCTAGCCAGTGGTTCATCACTGTATTCTCGTACTCCTTCCCTTTTAATCTGGCTCTTCGAATCTGGGATGTCTTTTTGTATGAGGTTGGTTATGTTTCTCTTGCAACCTATGTGTTATAGACTCTATAGAATAGTCTTTTAAAGCACCATTTAAGCTTAATGTGGATTTGTCTTTTGCTTATGAAGTCAAGCATATTTTTGGAAGTAGCAATCTCTAACATTAATAATTTTCATCAGGGTGTCCAAATTGTCTTTCAAGTTGGTTTGGCCTTACTGAAATATTGCCATGACAACTTAGTGAGTACATTGACTCCTTACCTTCTGTTTATAGATGAAAACTTTACCACAACTTCTCATGTGACATTCTACTTTCCAATCAGATAAAATTGCCTTTTGAGAAGCTCATACATGCTTTACGCAACTTCCCTGATGAAGCCATGGACCCAGATATTTTGTTACCAATGGCCTACTCAATCAAGGTTAACTCTTATGATATTTGTTCTATTCCCGTTTGCATCAATATCGTTTTATATGTTTGTAAAGTTTAGCATAGATTTGATTGAGTTTGGAATTCATTAGGGTTACAATTGCATGTCTTGTATTTGCATAACTGCTATACCAAGTTAGCACTCAGCAAAGTTTGGTGGCTCACTGGACTTTGATTTGGGAGGAGTGGAGGGATACTCCTTTTGGTAGTTTTGTGTTTAGAACTTTAGATGGATCTCTCTTTTGGGGCGCTGTCCTGTGGACACTTGATGTTCCCGTTACTTTTTATGTTGTTTGTTTTTCTATCTATCTATCTATCTATCTTGATGTATGTGGGATACCTCATCCTTAAACTCATCATATAATCAATATAATACATAAACTATTACCGGTAAAATAAATAAATAAATAAAATAGTGTTCAACATATGTTCATACGTAGTATCATTTTTGTGAAGGAAGATGAATTCAACATATGTAGTCTAGTTCTGATGTCTACCACGGTTAAAGTGGTTTTTGTTTCATAATAGGAGAGCATACAGCTGGTGAAAAAGTTGTAATATTTTCAATCTCTTATTCAGTATAAGCAAATCCATTTTCACATTGCCCAGGACTAACATGGGAACTTCATTGAAGAAAATCTTCAGAGAGCCATCGAGCTACCCTGTTTTTGAGAACTTTTGAATTTTTATTTAAGTGGGTATAAGATGGGATTCATGGCTATTTACTAATCACTAGGAGCTTCGTGGAAGAAATTTAACTTTGGGTAAGAGTATTTTACAACTGTTAATAACTATTTCAATATAGTTGAATGTAAACTTAAACACATTGACCAGGGAAAGTTTTTCTGAGTGGGGGCATTATTGTGAATTTGTACTGTTTATAGTATATTGGCTTGGAGGATATTAGTTCTACACTCACGGACTCACCTATATATTCTACCTACTTTTTCTACTCCCTACTGTCATAACATTGATTTGCATTAACATACACGAGCGTGTCTCGATACAAATCAACAATCAAGTAAGTAGAAAAGAATATGTAAAAATATAATAACTGTAATTTTATTCGTGAAGGATAAAGTTCTCTACTCTAAAAATGCAACAACACATTACTCTCGAGTTTCGTTTCCCCGTCACCTATGTTTAAGATACTTCTAATCATGTTCTGTAAAGTTTCATGATTTTATGATCTCAATGATTTGTTGGTAGGAGAAAACATAACGGATCATGTTGCAACAGTGAGCACAGGTATTAAAAAAATATGTGTTGTGTGCATTACTCCTGGTAATGATTTTACAGTTCTCCCACATGACAATCCAAATCAAGTATGGATGAAGTCATAAAGTTGCATATTTGTATGGTTGGATTTACGAAAATCGTTGTTGATGCTGGCATGTAAATTTAGAGCAGCTCTTATTACAATGGAATATGTTGAAATTTTCTTTCTTTTCTTCTGTACTACCTTCAACATCTTTTAAATAAATTATAGGATCCACGGAAAGTAGCATTTGCATTATTCTAAACTTTTGCATTATAGTTTTGTAATCTTTCATTGTGGTTGATATACTTAATAGGTATCTAAACGTTTAGAGGAGCTGAAGAAAGAGTATGAGAAGAAAAATGGTAAAGCTGTTCAGCCTGCAGGCTCAAGTAAGGAACAACTCCAGGATGTGAAGCAGAAATAGTCTTCAAGAACCAAAAACTCAACTTGTAAAAGCTATAAATAGGATTTGATTCTTTTATTCTTTTGGCTTGAAGTTGCTCTCTTATCCAAAGTAAATACTGTATACAAACAATTTGACTAGAATGTAGGTGAAAAGACATGCCATAGTTTCTGCTTGTATCAGGTGATCAGTGAACTGTATGGCAATTTTATAACTATCAAACATCCTCTTTGGGGTCTCCAAATGGAAAGTGGTGTTGACATTATTTCAGAATTCTCTGTATGGATCTCACTATCTCAGTATACTTTTGACGCATGTGAATTCAGGGTTTGTCGTGATTTTAAAATATGTGGGAAAAACACGTATGTTCGCAAGGAAGGAAGTTGAATGAATGATTTAAAAAAAATGAATCCATACTCATGTTTAAAGAGCCCAACAGTCCATAAAAGTTCACCCAAAAATACATTTCAGGCTTTTTTTGTGTGGGGTGGGTAAGGTTAGAAATTTTTTTGAACTCACCCCAAAAAAATTTGTTAACTCACCCCAGAAAAATATTTTAGTGACTAAAGCATTCATTCAACTTCTTTCTTTATGAATATACAAGGTACATCTTGTTCGTCATGCTCTTGGTTATATACATAGACTCTAGTTTGAGCAAAATACCGGCAGTAGTATTTTCTCCCATCACACTATAGATGACCTCATTAGCAAGACACAACCGGATTGATGAACAAGCCTGAAGATCGAACTCTTCCCAATCATCATTACTTATATTCGCAACCTTTGAGTTAATCCCCTTTAAAGCCTTATGCAAACCTTGTTGGATGAGAATGTCTTTAACGTTGGATCCTCCAATCCCAAAATTATTCTTTCTATGAAACTTCTCTACTTCAAACTTAGCATTTGACATCTTGAGAGCCATCTTTCAAGTTACACACAATAACCCAAAAAACAATTTCACTTCGGAATTTAATCGAACACCTTGTCTACACAAATTTCGAGCACTATAATTTTTTACCAAAACTCAAAATCCTAGGTCGTAAACCTACGCTCTGATACCAATTGTTGTAAATAGTATAATACGGAAACAACGTTATCCACAACAAATAGATCAATCCTACACACTAGACAAGACTTCAACACCCTCCAAAGTAATCCCAACACTTCTCAATGTCAAGCAAACAAGCATATAAAATAAAACAATTAATGTTAAAGAAGAACAAACCACAAGACGAGATATATCGTGGGTCGGTAATTTGCCTACGTACATACTGCGAGTTCCAAGCTTTACTAGATGTCCGGAGTAACAGATTACAAAATCTCTCAATTCACTCACAAAGAATGAACACTCAACTCACAAAGAATTGCTCTATTATAATCTCTTTCTTTATTGGTTTTGGTTAAGTTAGGTTTATACAGAAAAAACCTATATTTATCTTTGTTTTGAAAAACTTCAAACAAAGATTTTCAAGCTAAAATACGATTGGGCGTGGCGCTCAATACCGAGCAAAAGAGGGCGGACGCGGGGCCAACTCAATCACCGGAGGTCGACTTAAGGCATGATACCGAAATACCATCAAGGCAAAAGTGAGGGCGGGGCGCTCCTTACACGTGAAAGAGAAAAAAAACACCTTTTTCTCAACACTAGGTATAGTCTCTTAGAGTGTTTGTAGTTGCCAAAGCCTTATTTTCAAATTGTATCCAATTAAGGTATGCTCTCATAGGTATTTTAAGATTTAAACATATCTTGTAATGTCGTTGTTTGTGTTGATTGAGAATTCAATATAATGGGAGGTTTGAAACTATTTGTGGTGAAGTTTGAGGGTGGCCATGGATTTTGAATTTTAGTTCCCAAGTATTTCTTTGTTGCCATCCTCGACCATTTGTGGTGTTTCACTGTTTAAGCAGCGACAAGATCATGATGCTTACTGAAATCAAAACTATGTTAGTATGGAGGTGAGGCGTCCTCATCTTCTTCATTGGAGACGATGACTGAGGAGGTAGTGACTAGGTCGGTGTTTGATAACTTTGGGGACTTGAGAAGGAGTTTGGGATTGACATCCCCGACCTGATGATATACGGCATGAGTGGTGAGAAGAATGTGTTTGGCTCGGATTATGTGCCTCAAAATGGTGGGGTTGTAATTACGTATGGCCAACTGAAAGCGGGGTTGAGGTTGTCGTTCTCTAGTTTGACTTTGGACGTTCTGAACTTTTGTGGTAAGGCACCTCTGCAATTTATGGGTAATAGTTGGAGGGTGTTTCACGTTATGGATTTGTTGAGACTCATAGGTTATAATATTTGTTTGTCTGACGTGCTGGAGCATTTCGCTGTGAAAATATCCGCTGCTTTGAACTCTGGTTTTCAAGTGATGAAGGGTAAATCACCAGTGATTGTTGGTGTGAGTAAAGAGGAGTGGTGGCGTAGGCCTCTGTTGATTGTGGGGAACTATTGTCCTCCTGGATGTGAGGTGGAGAATCGTAGTGTGAGGACTGATGGTAGGTCGTTTATTTGATGTGGGTTTTTTTTTTATGTTGTAGGTTGTAGGTCGTTTGTTTTGGTTATAAGTTTATATGATGATGTTCTGATATTTATTTGTTTTGTAGAGGTTGTAATTCGGGGTCGTACGTCTGAGGGCGATTGAAGAGTTTGCGAAGCTGACTTGGGAAGACAAAGCGTCTTTGTTGGGGGAGGTTGCACACTACTTCAAGAGGCGAGGCGGTGCGAAGATTAACAAGAAAAAAGCTGAGCATAAGAAGAGGGCTCGTAAGCTTGTTCTTGATATCTCTGATTCTAGCTCGGATCCTAAGATGGAGAGGGAGAGCCAAAGGAGGCAACTTGTTTCTGAAGTGAGAATGGCTGGAGGAGCTGCTGATAGTTGTTTTGCTTCTAGACGTTATGAGGGGGGTGATGGTGATCGAGCTGGTCGTGGTGCAGGTGGAAGTGTTGATACTCCTGCTCCCTTTCGGACGCCTCAGTTGAAGAGACGTTCTAAAGTGGCTGAGTCTGAAGGCGTGAAGAGGACCTGAACTGAGTCTAAGGAATGACCTAGTACGGTGGAAGGTCGTACTTCTTTAGGTCGGGCTCCTTTGAAGATGATGAATCTGAAGGAGTTGGCTGTTGATGTGGGGTGGCTGATGTCCGGGGAAAGAAGAAGGCTAGTGAGACTGAGCCAGCTGCCCAGAAGTGTAAGGGGTCGAGGAGTGCGACCCCAGGTGACAAGGTTGCTGAGTCTGACATCCTGGATAGGCTGGTCAACTACTACGACCCAGTGAATGGGCTGACAAAGCTAGTGAAGAACAAGGACTGCAACTTCAAGTCTTCACTAGTTGCTGGAGGGTTGCTGGAGAGTATTTCCCTAGATTGTGACAGGCACCAGCTGGAGTATAGGAAGGATTTGGAGGTGAATCTAAAAGATATGGATCGCTCCATATGTTTTGTAAATGTCCTTTCGATTTGACTTATGTTTTGTGATTTGAGTTGGTGCTTTAGTTTTTGACTTATTTTGTTAGCTTGTCAGGTTCTGTCCATGTATAGGAAGCTGAAGGAGATGTCAACTATCTCCGACCTGTACAAGGAGTTGGATGCTGCCAAGGAGGCCTATGACAAGCTGCTAGCTGTGCAAAAGGTGGAAAGGACAAAAGTGTCGGGGTTGAAACTGCAGGTCGGGGATTTGGCTGGGAAGGTGACCTTGTTGCAACCATCACTTGATGCTTCAAGAGTGGAGGTTCAGCATTGGATTAACAAGAGCAAACGAGCGCAGGACGTTGCTTAACGAGCTCAAGCTGAATATAACAACCTGGTCGATCTGATAGAAGGTGGGGATGTCCACATTATAGTGGATGATTATATGGAGTTAGAACGTAAGTACAAATCCCTCAGAGATTGGTCAAAAGTGGGGCTGCAACAGTAGTTGTGAAAGTGTTGTTGTAGATGCTAGTAGACGACCTGATCTACCATTTGACTTAGGTGTTGCTCCTGCTACTCAGCCCGCTGAACTACCATCTGACCTGGGTGCTGCTCCTATTACTCACCCAGCTAAAGATGTTGCCACAAACGTGCTAAATGTCAGTGGTGATCCAACTGGTGGCCTTGTTGCTGAAGAGGGCTGCCCACTGGACCCTTTGAATGTGGAGAATCTTCAATGTGTTTAGTGATTTGTGCTATTCTTGTAATTATGAGTGATGGTGGATAAAGTTTTGAACTATGTCTCCTTTATATATATATATATATATATATATATATATATATATATATATATAAATATATTTAAGTGGAAAGTTTATTGATACTGATAAGGAATTTTACAAAAAATTAGGACAAGCGTGCAACAAGCTGCGCTGCAAGTCCTTTCTGAATAGCAAATCCTATTCTTCTAAAAACAAACTCATTAAAACCATCTCTCATAACATTACTGTCCATAACTTTATGAAGTCTCTTGAGAAGCTTAACAGGCTGTTGTTCTAAAAAACCGAAAGTGTCGAAACTAAACGGAATGAAACAATGCTGGTTAGCCGTGCAAGCTTCCTCATGCTTCTCCATCTTCTTTGTCGCTACTCTCTTAGCTGCTTCCCCCACATCAAAGACTCCATTCCCAAGCCCTACCAATGGAGAGGCTCCAGTTATATCAACACATGCATGTCTCCCCTCAGACCAACTGTACATCAATACATCCGCAGTCGGCGTAGATATTCCCTCATTCGGATCGGTGAGAAAATTCACGGGGCCTCATTCTTCATTTGTACCCCAGCCCTCCAAAATGCATCACATAAAATATCTCTGACATGATCATGTCGGTATTTGAAACCTGAAAAATATCTACAGTGTGTTGCATGGTCCTCGAAAGCATCTAGTCTACTCTTTTTGCAAACAGGGCATAGACCACCATCAAAGTACAAAGGAATCATGAGACGGTACCGGAGAATAGAACGATACTCCACCGACGACATATGCCGGCCCAAGTCCCTCCATCGAAATAGCAAGTAGAAAATCCTTTGCGTGTTCTGACTGCAAGCATCCAATGATTGCTTTATGACGAGCAGATAACACAAACTCCCTCTCAAGACCAGCAGCAATCTTATTATAGAATGCTTCCGCCAAAATTTTTTGTGGTTTTGAGGGGACGGTAGCATTCCCAGCCATAGAACTGAGGTCAAAATCGGGTATACAAAGACTCAATGCACTACTAGCAACATCAAGAATCTTATCCAAAAGCACTGGCCCACAACTCCTAAGAATGTGGTTCTCAAGCTCGGAGTCCGGACAAACGGAGGCCACAAAAGCAAAAGTAGAGACATCGGTGGCAATAATAAATACCTAACCCACCCGGGACGTAATGGGAGTGTCGATAAATGCCACCGCAAATCACCAAAGTTAGGACCATCGAAACCATAATACCCTCGAGAACAACGCGGAGATACCGATCAAACGCCTTAGTCAGCCTCTAAAAAGGGATGGTGGACAAGTACGAATCGCAAATACCAACTTAGAGATCCCAGCACAAGCATGTAAGAGAGCTAACTCACACTGTAGATCGTTTAATATAGCTAAACGGTTCATCAAAGTCACAACCTTTTCAACACGCTTGCAAGCAAGGCCCCTGACAAAGGATGGATCAGTGTTGATGCACCTCAAAGCAACCTGACTCCCTGCTGAGGACGGGACAAATCTGAAGGAAAGAGACTAGGAATGGATTGATGTGGATCCAATGATGGCCAAAATAACTCAGTTTTAGCCACATTAAGAACCAGCCCATAAGAAGGTTCTTCTTCCTGAATTATACCCAAAGCTGTCGTCACTTATTCTCAGATTCCAATCGAGTCCCATCATCTAGATACCAAGCATGTAGCAATAATCGACAACCGGATCGATCCGCTAGAATCGGGGATGCAACACCGGTCTGAAATAGAAGAAGGACCCAAAGGTGGTCTTCTTTGGACCCTAAGTAGCGCACCATATATAGCTATCCCCTATATATAACCTCGCAGGTTCACAATACAAGTACTCAACCCAAGGGGCAATAGATGGGCAATGGATACGAACCTCTCTCAACATAGTAGCCCGATCAATCATGTTAAAAGCATTCTAAAAATCTACAAGCAAAGATCGAAGAGAGGGTACGGTTCTTGTTATCATACACTATCGCGTCGACAAAAAGGCAAAATCGCTTCGCACCACCGTAAAACACCAACCCCATACTGAAAATCCTACAAGTATCCTACCACATCTTGGGAAACTCCTTTCATTGTAATCTTGGAGACCAAACAACGCCAAACCATCCCCACCGCTATAGGATGAATACTATTATCCGGCTTGAGAAGTGGAGTAAGCGGAGCACTCACAATAAATTCCGCTAACGGCTGTGGACATTGTCTCTGTAACCAAAGATTCACCACAGGGGTCAATGTATCTAGCAAATCAGACGATATAGCTGCTGCAGCACCACTCATGGCATTCAACAAATGCTGAGCTCGAAAACCATCACGACCACAAGAAGTACCCTTTGAAAATGACCTAATATATGACAATAGGGCATCTCTCTCTACCACTAAAGGAGGCTCAGCAAAAGGAACAGTCGGTCTCACAGGTGGTTGTCGCATCGGGTGTTTCTCCTCTAATGCACATATAGTCTCCGCAGTATTGGAGGCAACTCCTACTGAATACTTTGACCGCTACATCAAAATGTCCATCGAAGAACTTTCTCAGAAGCGGCGGACGCATATTCCGAAAGTGGAGGCAGATTTCCTGGTCGGCTTGATTGAAGGAGACTCTATTATAGACTCTAAGAGATGAAACATCCCGCCAGGCTCATTCCATGTCGTCAAAACATGAAGAATCGTTTTCTTTGAAAGTTTTTCCTAGTGCCGAACGACGCGTTCTGACGATTACGTGGTCGGAAAACTTATGAGTGCAACGCCAAAGAGGAGGAGACGAACCCAAGGCATAACTGAACTAGGATCAGTTGTAATATCCCAGAGAGCCGATTTTAGTGCACCCGAAAATGTCAATCGACAAGTCCGTGGTATACTTTTCACGGTTCAGAAAGGTATACGAAATGCATTATCCAGTAATTTCTCATTAAGAGAATAAGGGACAACAAGCGGATCAGGGGTATCACCACCACCCCTCTGTGTCGTGGATGCAAGATTTTTTTATCTGGGTACTGAGGACGTTTTCCCAGGATAACCTAGGGGCCTTTAGTATCTAACCACATTTGTATTAAGTAAAAATTATTTAAATTACTTACTTGTCTGTTATTGAGATTGTGTTTGAATTTTGTGGTGATTGATTCTCCTACTTTGTGCTTTGCTATTTGACGACCTGTGCTGTATAGTAGTGGATTCGACAACCTGTTGAACTATGCTAGATCATCTAATACTTGTAGGTCGTAGTTGCTTAGTTCACGGCCTGATAGATGCGCGTAGTTGTCACGTAGGTTTCCTTATGTCCTGTGTGTGTACTGGCTGAGTCGTTTTTTTTTTTGGGGAACTTCTCACTGATTTTTTACTAATAATTAGCTTTTGAGTGATAATTATAGTTGAGCCACACTTAACCCTTTCAAAGGCCTTAAGTTGACTTTGGGTCCTTTTTGGGGGTCCACGAGTTTGTATTTGTATGATAATTGACATTTGCGTCAATTATAATTGAATCATGTTTAACCCTGGCGTTGGTGTTAGATTGATTTGTGGTCATTTTTGGGGACTTTGAATTAGATTTGATTGATAATTAACCACTATGTGGTAATTATAGTTGAGTCGTGCTTAACACTGGCGTTAGTGTATGACTTGATGTTTTGATGTCCCAGATCGGGAAGTGAGTGCAAAAATACGTGGTACTCATGTAATGTAAAGATAACATTTGTATGTATAATGATGATGAATTTTTATTTATATTGATTGATACACCTTGAGACAAATTACTGGTAAAAATGCTTGAGGAGAGCTATATTTCAAGGTCGGAGAAGCATATCACCGAGCTGAGTTTTGATCCAGTATGCTCCATTTCCAACGACTCTGTGTTCTATGTATGGGCCTTCCCAAGTTGGGTAAAACTTGGTTGGTGCTAAAGTCTTTTTGAGGACTAGGTCACCAGCTTGAAAAGATCTTGGGACGACTTTCTTGTTGTAAGATCGTTGAATTGTTTGGTGGTACCGAGCTAAGGATATTGCAGCTGTTTTCCTTCGCTCTTTCAGGAGTTCGATCGACTTCTTTGGATGAGATGTTGTCATTTTTTTCTAATTCGACGATTTCAGAACGTGTGGTTGTGATTGTAAGTTATGATGGTATGACTACTTCTGTTCCGAAGCAAAGTGTGAATGGAGACTCATTGGTACTGGCTCTAACTGTTGTTCTGTATTCCCATAAAATGTTCTCGAGCTGTTCTGGCCATTGGCTTTTCTTGCTCTCCAACTTCTTTTGGAGATTTTCTTTGATGACTTTGTTTGTAGTATCTGTTTGGCCATTACTTTGTGCATATCTAGGCGTAGAAAATGCTTGAGTGATGCACCATTTTTGTAAAAAAGCCTTAACTTGCGTGCCAGCAAATTGGGTTCCGTTGTTCATGACGAAGGTGTGGGGTAGACCAAATCTTGTGATGATATTGGTCCAAATGAAGTTGATGACGTGAACTTCTTTGACTTGAATAAGTGGGATTGCCTCAACCCATTTGGTGAAGTAATATGTGGCTGCCAGGACGTATTTGAGTATTGTTTTCTTTTGTGGGATGAATGGTTCATAATGTCTAGCCCCCACATGGTCGTATTTGGGGTATGAACAATCAGTGTTCATACCTTAACATAATGTATGATCAGTAAAAATACTTATTGGAGTATGAACAATCATTGTTTATATCTCAACATGAGTTATGAACAATCATTGTTCATATCTATTTGGGATATGAACAATCATTGTTCATCCCTAAACATAATGTATGATCAATAATAACACTTATTGGAGTATGAAAAATAATTATTCATATCTATTTTGGGTATGAACAATTATTGTTCGTATATCAACATGAGGCCATGAGCTACTGAACAATCATTGTTCATACATATATTAGGGTATGAATAACCAATGTTCATGTGAACAATTATTGTTCATACCTATTTGGGGTATGAACAATCAATGTTCTTACCTAAATATAATGTATGATCAATAAGAACACTTATTGACGTACGAACAATCGTTGTTCATACTCCAAATGGGTATGAACAATCACCTAAACATAATGTATGATCAATAAGAACACCTATCGGAAAGATTTAACAATCATCGCTTTACACTCAACATGATCTATGAATAATCATTGTTCATACATCAGCAGAAGGTATGAACACTCATTGTTCATAGTAAAATGACAGAAATGGTAAAATCGGAAAATATTTATTTCAAATATTGGCTATTTTTCATTGAAAATTATTTTTAGGCGAAAATTGGTTTTCAGGGTTATTTTTACCCGAAATTTGTGATTGTTAGTGATTATAAAAAAACTCTGAACTCTGTAATTTGTGATTGTTACTGCTGTTGATAAGCCAGCACTTGTCATTTTCTTCCTTTTTCTATCAATTAGAAATTTAGAACTAAAGAACTACAAAACGAAGAGAAATTCTGTTACAGTAGTTTAACGCCTCACTCCATCTTTTTTTCTTCAATTGCAACAAACGTATATCCTTTAACCTGTACCAATTGGAACCTTGAAATATACATGGAGATTTAATATGAGGGTGATGATATCAATCTTGTTGGTAGTGTTGATTGGGTAGAAATTTCCAGCACACAATTGGAGGGTCTGCCTCCAAATTAATTACTTGGTAAGGGTTGTCTTCACTTAGTTTTCTTTATTGATGTAGTGAAACACCCAAAATACACTTGATTAGATATATTGTTTTCACCCAATTTTAATTATCAGTTGAACATTTGAAGTTTCTTTTGGAATTTTCTGACGTGTTGGATTAGGGTTAAGGAATTAAACCCAATCTCTCGACTGATTCTCTGCCCAAGCTATTAAGGGAACATTATACCTCTTGTATTTTCTGGATGGGTGTTTTCTAGTTTGTATGAGACTATAGGCCAAGGTTTAACTGTTCAAATGATTTCCTTACTGCCTATCGAGATTCGAATATTGTTTTCTCCGTTTAATTAATCGACAGGTGAGTATTTTTCCCAAATTGTTAGTTTAGATTGAAATGAACTAACGCGTTGTGTTTCGTTGGATTAGAACATATTTTCAGTGAATTGAATTGGGGTGTTATGATATTGCCTATTGTGGAGGAGACAGTTGCTATAGCTGATGATCATTTTGATGACTTGGGTGAATTTTAGTTTGTTTAATGTGAGAGTCTGAGAGAGTTTTGTATATATTTCTACAGTTGAATATGTATATGTATAACAGTTTACACTTAACTTGTATGTAAATATTATCACAATCATGTATAAAGCTAAGATAGTTATTTTGTGTATATAAAATGAGTTAGTCTTTTAATTTTTCTATTTCGTGAATGATGAAGTCAGCACTTGACTGCTGCGTAAGTTTTTTTTAAACAGGTTAGAATTGATAATGTGTATCCATAGTGCTGATGTAATGCCTTGGGATACGTCTCGTGTCCTCGAGATATGAGTTGGTCTGGAGGCGTTGCAGACATAGACATGTTATCGAAGCCGAGGATAGCTCGTTTTTAAGGTAGTGGGATTGTGATACCTTTGGGCGTAGCCCGAGGAGGGGCATGATGGAAATGCACCTAGCCTAGGTATGGTCACGGTTGCGCCATGGTGTGATCCCACTTCGCTTAGGCAGCTGTCCAAAGATCTTGGCTATAAGTAATTGATCATCCAAATCCTAACATCGATAAGTAATTGATCATCCAAATTCTAACGTCGTGGCTTTTTCCGGATCGTTCGGTTGTGGATTCTAGGGAACTCTGCAGTTAAGCGTGCTCGTGTAGAAGTAATCCAAGGATGGGTGACCACCTGGGAAACTGCTATATGGAGTCCAAAAACTAGACATTGTCAGATGTCCTCAGTAACCAAGTGGGGACAATATCGGCATGCTAGGATGGGGCGGGTCGTTACAGTTCTTCACCTGAAATTGGTCGATGAACAAAGCGAGTGGGTTCCTCTCTCTCTCATGCATGGATTTAGTGTTTGGTATTGTATCATTTTGCTGTTCTGTTTTGGCTTCTTGCATTTGATAGTTATTTGTTGTTTTTGCTGATGTCTTTGTCCTCAATTCTGTCTGATCTGTTGTGTTTAGTTTGAGAGTTACCTCTCCTTCTTTTGCTGTATTTGATGCTTGAGTTATTGAACATGATATGTCTTTGTTTGTTCAGGTTTGCACCATTTCGTCGGTTGCCACCCTCAATACGTAGTACCATAGCAACATCACATTTTAAGAAGAAGAGTGAAGATCGACAAAGATAGTTAGTTGGTCTGGAATGTCCATTTTGTTTCCTTTGCCATATCGCTCTTGTTATTGTGCGTTTCCAAAGTTCATGGCGAGAAGGAAGAAGTCGTGCACGCCTTCTAAGGTCATCTACCCTGAATTCTTGTTCCTTTTAGTTTGTGCTCGTCTATTACTTGTCTTTTAGTTTGTGCTCGTCTATTACTTGTTTAGATTTTCTGAGTTGAGATAAACTTATAGAACTATACTCTTTTGTTGATGCACATGTTTGATTGTCCCAACAATTTCTCTCATAGATAAGTAGATTAGATTTGCAAACTGGAGTGCTGGTGTCTAAGTTAATTTATGTTTGTATATGTTTAGTTTAATTTTGGAGATAAAGTTGATGCTTTATTTATATTTGTTAAAACGAATGATGCAGACTTGAGACTAGCGTGTGCTTGTGCTTTGCATTTGTTTCACATGTGGCATGTATTGTTACAAAGGGAGTTTGGATGCTATTTCACACATTCTATACACATCCATATTAACGTATAAGCTAACAGTGTATGGACATAAAAAAGTTTTAAGGACAAAAGAAATGATAGAAAAGGCAATAATAATAATAAAAAAACATATCTTAGTACTTGACCTTTTGGTGGTGATCACTCTGCTTCAATTAGTACTTTGGTGGTGATTGTTGGGAATTGTTTTAAGTAGCTAGTTTTGTTGGTGTTCTTTATTTTGCTTTGTTATGGTTTATAGTCTATTATAATGGGTCTAGTCTTTTTTTAGTTGTCATGTGACTAGCATGTGACTATTAAAATAAAAAGAGGGCTGAGATTTAAAGTTTTCTAGAATATGGATGGCTAGGATCTTAGGGTTGTTGGGTCACATTATAAATAGTCTTATTTAGTCCTTGTAAGCAGCATTTGTTCATTTCTATAAAGAATTCTGATTATATGAACTATAGGATTCTAAACCCTTCTCAATCTTGTGTTCTGATTTTATTTATATGCAACTCTTGTGCAATTTCTGTTTGATTTCCTGTTAAATCTCCTTCCCTAGTGTTGTCTATCGTCCTTTGAACTACTAGACTCCACCAAATTTTGTTATCATAGCTAAACCCTAGATCTACAACAATGGTTGGATGGGGTAGATGTCGTGGTGGAAGAGGAAATCAAGCCCAACAAACAGAGATGGCTGAGATGCAGCGTGTGATTGAAGATTTATCGCGACCTGTGCAAGCTCTTCAGTAACAAGAATGTGTGGATGCCTGTATGGAGACTCCGGAAGGCAACCACAAACCCTTGGTTCGTACCGGAAGGCAGTCTAGAGGATGATGACTTTGAAGGAGAGGAAAACCCATTCTATGTTCCTGCACAAAGAGGTTTTACTGATTGTGGTGGACTAGAGGACATGTTATTACATGCATTATATCTGAACAATGAGGGAACTAGAGTTGAAGTTCTTGAGTTCTTTGGAAAGATGCACTCTGAAGATTACTTGGAATGTGAAGCAACTTTACAGAATTATTTTGACTGGAAACCCATGGTTGAAAAGCAGAAAGTGTTGTTTGTGAAGCTGAAGTTGAAGGGTAATGCACTTCTGTGGTGGAAGAGGATTGAGGAACAACGTTCTCGACAGGGCAATCAGCAGAAATTCAGTACATGGGAACACATGAGAGTGAAGTTGCGGAATCAGTTCTTATTGCTTGATTAAACCAATTGGTGATAAGTGGAGGCCCCCTGACTTATATACTTTTATGCGTGGCTTAACATATTCCATATGGGACTAAACATCCCACCCCCCCTCATGTGTGGCATTACTTGAGCCTAACACGTGGACAAACATACTTGGGTTACGTGGAGTAAACAACAAACCCTTTGGGTCAAACACAATAGCCCGCTCTGATACGATATTAAAGATGAACTTCTAACTTAAAACCAATTGGTGATAAGTGGAGAGGTCCCATGACTTATATATTTTTATGTGTGGCTTAACATCTCAACAGGTGCTACAATAATTCCTTAATTATTTCACAGTTGTCGAACTATATGCAAGTTCATATAGTCGACTGTTCTTAGAGAGATGCAAATGTATTCAAGGAACTTTAGCTCAAGTATGCATAAACGATTAGAAGCTTGACATGCTCATCCCCCCTAGAAGGACACAAGGTGATTCATTTTTTGGTCCAAATGGATCCCAAGTGTAAGATGGTTGTCGTGGATATTATGAGGTTGATGAGCTCTATCTTTTGTGCCTTGAAGTGGATTCAATTATGGCCTATTATGTGTGATGTTTTGTATGTTTTGGTTAACTTTTGCAGAACTAACATTAACTTAGTAACTAACCATTAGTCTCTGATGTAGAACAAGTTTGTTACAACAAAAGAAGAAAGGAAGATGCCTAAAAACCATATATCAAATTACTCTTGCCTAAACCCTATTTTTATTAGTTGGCAGGGCAATACTTAAGTACATAGAAGTGTTTATAGCGTCCATCTTTTTTTGACACATGCATGTAATGAGAGCTTATATCTTATAGAACCTGTGTGGGTTTATCTTAAGATTTTTTGATGTAAATTTATGAGCGGAAGTGATTAAGAAGAAGAAATCTACAACTTATATGAAAAACAATTAAGAACCCTAAAATAAAGAAGTCTCTTTTATTGACTCCGAGAAAGAAAATCTCTATTAAACATCAACTGTCTAACCCTAACCTCAAGTCCCTTATTTATAACTATCCTAGAAAGCAATAAACCAATAGTAATATGCCACATGGCATTCTAAAAATAAAAGACTACTAAAAAGATGGACACCACTTTATGCATCTAGGCTTGGGCCTATTGATGTCCACATCATTTTTGGTAAGGATGATCTCGACGCCATGGGGATCGGCATTAATAAAAAAACTAGCTACTTTCGAAATTTCAAACTCTACCAAATTCAACTTGCAATTTTCAACAACTCTCAATTGTTTTCTGATGTTAATTTACATGCAATATTAAATCAGTTTTTGTGAGCTTAGAATCATTAAAACGAGCTGTTTTTTTGGTATGACGGCGTCAAGATCTTCTTCATTAAAAATTATGACTTGAACGCATTTGTGTCCAAAGAAGTTGCACACTATTATTATCTTTGTGCTAGATGTGTTTAGGGTCCCCATCTATCGTACTAATTGTGGAATGTGAAGGGAAATAACTCTGAGTTTTAGCATTTGGCTAGAGAACGCACCATTTCATTTTTTTTTCCTGAATTTATTGCGTTTCCAATTTAAAATGTATTGATTAATGACTAACAACTTTTTCGATTACAGGATTCTGATCTAGGTGCTCGAAGGATTACGTCAAATGTCAAACAGAATTTGCAATTTTTAAAACTATGGAGGGTAAGGAATTTTGGATATGTGAAGAACCCTAATCACTTTTCCATTAGATCTTGTCAAGTTATGGGAAAACTATTTCTTCGATGATAAACTTATTCTAAAACTATTCCAGGAGTTTCACAAGAAAAAGTCCAGCACACCTAAGCCTGCTACTAGTTACCGCAAAAAGAAGGGGCAGAAGGAGGAGCAGCTGGAAGATACAGAACTCTATCTAGATCCAACTGTGACGCTATACTAGTAATTATGTGTATCCATGCTGGTTTCTGTTGTCGCAGGACTGGACATGATTTTGACTGTTAGCCAATTATCTTCAGAGGTGCTAGGATGTTGAAGTTGTGGGTTCTTTATTCTTTTTACAGTACAAGTCAGGGTATTGAAACTGCTGTACCCGTTCTGCTTGTTGATGGTTATAATGTATGTGGTTATTGGACAAAGCTGAAGAAGCATTTTATGAATGGCAGACTTGACATTGCTCGCCAGAAGCTCATTGATGAATTGATAACCTTCAGTACACTGAGAGGTTTGTGTCCTTTCTTTAGTAGCTTTCATAACTGTTCAATTGGGAGGTTTGTGATGTGATCTACAATATAATATCCTGCTAATCTCAGCTATTATGCCCGATTGCTTCATTCTTCATCTTCGTAAAAAGCATAAGCTGGTTTTTTTTTTATTGTTATACACAACATATCCCATATGCGATACAACTTTATTCCTAGATTTAACTATAGAGTAACAATACACTGAGACATAATTGTCAACTATACCTCTATACCCCTTCCGTTCGGCAAAGCTGAGAACATTGAGTTTCTGTTTTCTACGTTTACTCATGTTGCCAGCACTTTAAATCTGAAACTAATCACCTCACTCTGTTTATAAGGGTCATCAAGCTTTCTCGTATCATTGGATAAACATATCATCAGTAAGACAGATTAGCATAGTACCTGAAGGCTGTATTATAACCCCCTTTAAGAGTCAAAAGCTGTCATGCTTGGTGCTAAACAAGCTATCTCACAGAATTAGAGTTACTGATCACAACACCATTTTTCGAGCTAAATAGCTAATTCTCCAAGCTTTGAGCCAACAAGATTTATTTTGTATATATATCCTCCTCTCCTCTCCCCCTATATATATATATATATATGGGGAGAGAAAGCCACTCCCAAGAACTTAAAAGTTGAATTAAGGGATGATATTTTGTAGATATGATCTCCCCACCATGAATAACATGCTCACAAAATTTTGGCTCATTCAAATATGTCTAACCTATTCAAATGTTATTATAAAATCGGAAAATTTTGGACCGTTAGATAAAAGTTCAAAATTGAATATTAGTTTTCGCAAGGTTAGACATATCCAAATAGGATGATTTTTTGTGAGGATGATCTATATTGTGAGCTGATCATATCCACAAAAGAAATCAAGCCCTAATTCATTTTGTACGTCTTGGGAGTGGCTAGGATGTGGCTCTATGGGTTTAAAGGGCGTACGATGGTTAGTATATATATATTGTCAATCCCGCTCTTAGAAGTACATACAATACGCAAGTAAAATTTCACCTAGAAAATGAATTAAAACCTAATGTTCTGTGGATATGATTTATTCATCATAAATATCATCTTGACAAAATTTCAACTCATTTGGAAACCTCTAACCTAGGCAAAGATGATTGCAAAAACTCGACATTTCTGGATTGTTAGATTTCTTTTTAAAGATGACAATTTTTTTTATCTATATTAGGTTAGATATAAGTCTACTTGATCTTCCTAGAGATTTAGGTTTGACCAAATTTAGGTTTATAGTCATAGAAAACGAAAGTAGAAAAGTCTCTTATAAACACAAAGCTTAACTCCTTAAAATGCAAAAAAAGTAAAAAACAGTTATTATCAATGATTACCAATAGAAATACCAAGGTAAATTGTCTAGCAAACAAAAAGTAGCAAACAAAAAGTACTTGAAGGACAACACTAAGAAGTAACTCTGGAAGTGAGTGTAGTGTAAAAGAGAATGTTAAGAAGAAACATTTGACATACTACAGGAGCGTAATTGACACAGTTGCAAAACGCAAGTCATGATGTAAAGTAGGTTGATTGAGCAGTATCACAACGACAAAGAGAGAGTGAGAGATAAAAGGAAGAGTTGTCCGTCCATACACTTGGTCAATCAGTTCCAATGCCTTGAAACCATGTATTATGTTTTACAGAGAGAGGGAGGGAGGGGTGCTGATCTCTTCTTTACATTTTGGGGAAACTGAATGAGAATGGTAGAGTACAGGAAAGTAGTGGGATGAAGCTTGTGCATGGAGCGTGGAGTAGTGGATAGAGTTTTTTCTATGGTCATCTTTAGACATTTTTATCCTTCTAGTCTTATAGTATCCACTTAACTTTTGATGGGAAAAAGGTATAAAAAAAGACCTGTTTTGGGGCTTTGGCTATCTATATGGTACAGATTTTTACAATCGTTAGTGCTTACTACGTCTGAGTTAAGATTTTTTTTTCCCTGAACATTTGAAAGAATTAGTAAGGAATCATTTGTTTGATAGGTGAAAGTGGAATTTGTACTTGCTTAATTTGGTTCCATTTCTCTATGTAGTTAGCTCACACCATAATCTGTGGAAAATTTACAGAGGTAAAAGTGGTGGTGGTATTTGACGCGTTGATGTCCAGATTCCCTACTCACAAGGAAGATTTTGCTGGGTAAGTTTGATAATTCATGTCTCTTTTTAGTTTGTTGGTATGTGTTATTAAATTACTAAGGGGTCCTTATCCTAACACGAAAACGAATCAGAGAACACAACACTGTAATTCTGGAACTAAGCAACCACAAGAAAGATCTCTATATCATTACGCTAGTCGCAAACAATACCCTAAAGTGTAATTGTGTCAATCAAGAACCCAGATCTCCTTCATTAATACCCAGACAATCCACATAAAACAAAACAACTTAAACACTATAAGGTAAAACATAAAACCTTGAATTTGGCTAGTCATCCGTGGTAGATTGACATTTAATTGCTTGCTATAGTTACTGACATATTTGAAGGAGATGAAAGAACCCCAAGAAATCGGAAAAGAAAAGGATCAATTATGACCCAAATGTTAATACTTACAACTGACCTGCAAAGGTTGAAATCGTTTGTTCAGAAAATTCCCATGAAATTAAGATCGTAGTACTAATAGGCCCAAAAAAAATCAATCAAGATCATAGCCCTACCACCGGTCGACGAGCGACGGCGGTGGTTGAGCTCTCTCTCTCTCTCTCTCTCACAGTTGAGCTAAGTTGTTTTTAAGTTAAAATCACCAATCCTTGCAATTTAAAATGATAATGAAGTACCATATTTAGTTCACTATTCCGAAAGCTTAGCGTGGTAAAAGGAATGTTATCTCATGTGACATCTTTCTACTAAGTAATGTAATGGGTCTGTTTTAGTACAAGTGTAGAAGATAAATAATTTAAAGAGTGATTTCAGGAATTTGGATAGAATGCCCTTACAAGTATGCCTAGATTGATTCCCCTTATACAAGAAGAGATTCGGTGGTTGTATGTATGGATAATTGAGGTTTTATATGAATGCTCTATTTCATTAATTGTATGATGTAACAATCACTGGCATGGTAGGATATCATGCTTGTTTACTAGTGAAATTATTCTTTTTGGTTTATCAATTCTATTAACTTTGTTTTTTTCACATTTATTAATCTTTCATTTCCTTTTCGTTTTGACATTTTTTCCCAAGTTCTTACCAGGGTCATGATATTAACTTTATGTTCCTTCTGTCTTTTAATGCTACAGTATTGATGTAGTTTTCTCAAGTGAGTCATGTGCTGATGCATGGATTGAGAAAGAGGTAAGTTAAGTAGAATCACATATAGGTCCTTTAAAACAACTTTGGATTGCTTTATATGCAACTGCAAGGTCGAGTATATTTATTTTCGATCATCAATAATGCTTCACCACGTATTGTTTATTTGTCCTTCTATTGCTCTTTGTTTTATTATCATGAAATAGTTAAAATGATGTAGAATGTTGGAGCTGTTGTTTTAATTAGGAGTTCAAGTTAGATTAGTATCTTGTTTTCATTTCAAGCAAGCTTAAGAATTTCTATATTCTTGGTTATGTCCTTGTAAGCAGAACCATCTACTACTGTTGCAATCCGTTTACAACAAACTTGTGGATCAACTTGTTTCGTAAATCCTGGAATAGATAACTATCTATCTAAGATTTTAACTTGAATACAGGTTAGGGTCTGCCCAGCCCCATAACCTTAAAAAAAATAAAAAATCGGGAATATCAATTTTGATATGAAATCACATTTGTAGACATTGTCACGATTTCCATTTGCCTACCTTTTGCGCATTAGACATTAGCTGTTCGACATTATTGGTTGGAGGAAGAACACCTCATTCGAAGAGCTATTTCAGGTGCTTTTATTTGCTTGCTCTCGGATTTCGGAGTCACCTTTATTTAATCATCAATGACTTGAAATTCCTTGTTCTTCACTGTATTGTTTTTTCTCAAAGATTTAAATCAATTTGGATATTACCCTCTTCAGCTAGATGAGGTAAAGCAATAAAAATGGAAGAATAGAGAAGATCGGAATGAATCAAGTATTGACGTGACTGTTTCCACGTTCTTCAGATCAATTACAGAAGTGAGGAAACGAAAAGCAAAACTTGAACTTTGCACTATGCCACTAAGGATGAACGTTGTATCTCCATAACTTGGTGGTCTAATTTTACAAAAGCAAAACTTCTTCTGTCATGGTCATGTGCCTTAAAATTTAAGAGAAACCAAAGAAACATACGTGTTTAGTAGTTGAGATGCTGGGTTTTCAAGTTACGGTGCACAATTGAAGAAAGGAAAGGTGTCGAAACTGATTAAAATGTGAGTCGAAATGGTCTTTGACAGGTAAATGCTGCGCACTTTGGTACCAACTTTGATGTAGACTGGTTTTGACCAAGTAATTAAACTAAATTTACATGAGTTTCCAACTTACAACTCGATTTCATTTTATTTTTTTAGAAAACCTGACAATTATTTAGAAATTCCGGGATAGTCTTTACAAGAAATGAAATTCGATTTTAAGATCCATTCCTAATTAAATAATAAAGAAAAGTAATATTCACCTTTCATTGAAAGTACAGTCTGTTCTGTTACTGAAGCAATGGTTTTTTATCCTTGTCATATTTATTCTTATGCTTCCTCTCTTGAATGATACCACAGGTTGTAGCTTTGAAGGAAGATGGTTGCCCAAAAGTATGGGTTGTGACATCGGATCGTTGTCAGCAGCAAGCAGCACATGGAGCAGTATGCCTTTTACCTGTTTATTGGTTATATATATATATATATATATTGATTGATTGTATGCATCTACAAGTGAGCATGCAATTCACGTGAGTGTGCACTAGAATGAATGCACAACACTTGATTGATTTATTAGAATTAGCTTTAATTGCTATTTTTCGAGTATTTAATTCCAAATTTAGAGAGTTTTATTTGTTTTAAAAGTTATTCTTCTATATAAGAACTTGTAGACCTTTGGCTAATTTAGTTTTGGAGATTGAATTAAATTGATTTAAGTTGGGAATTTTTGGAATTTGTTTTTTTTGCAATTGTGATTGCATCAATATCCCTTCGGCCTCCCAAAAAAAAAATAGGCATTTTAAAAAGGTGATTGTTCAAAATAAGCATTTTGGGGAAGGAATCACTATGCTAAAAGAGATAGACGGAATTTACAATCCCTTGCTAATATTTGAGATAGACGGAAGGAATCACTATGTTGTTTATTTTGTTATTTTTCAAGAAATGAACAGTTATAGAGATGGTTTGGCTTTTACTAGAAGTGCCGCTATATTTCGGTGTTGATTTCCCCCAAAACCGAGATTTCACGATATTGCAATTTTTTAAAAATGAAGTGGTATTTGTAATATGGTTTGTTGAATATATATGACTTTGAAGTCACGTGTGTTGTGGTGCTAAGCTTAGGTGTAAACAATTTTCCACATAATTTTATATTGCCGAATGGAACAAATGTTCACAAGACAAGTCAGCACTTAACTGACGTCCATCTAGATTTAGATATAATTGTTAGATCGACAATAGTACATTTACATAAGTGTTAAAAAATATTGTACATTGCTAAAAGTGTTCCCCTCCAAAGTACGTTGTTCAATTAAGCCAATTAAGAACAGGCATCTCTTTACTTTACTTTTATTGTTTGTAACTCATTATTTCAATCTTCATTTTGGGAGAAAATGTTAAATCATATGTGCTATTGTGCTAATAGTTGTGCACTAAAGCTATCATATGTATGATTGTTGATTGAAATTTTACTTTGAATTGTGTATCCCAGGGTGCATTCATTTGGAGCAGCAAGGCTTTGGTTACGGAGGTGAGATATCTTCTTGACTCATATAACATTGTTTGTAATTTTTCTTTCCTTGTTTATTTATTTTTATAGGAGATTTCTGAAACTTGCTTCAGGTTACTCTTTTTTAGATGCATCTATGGATCTGATACCATGTTTTCAGTTAACCTAGATGTTGTAATGCTACGGTTAACCAAAAATCTAATAATAGAAAGGGATTTTGAATTGTTGGGTTTTAACAAGGGTTATTTTGGTTTTGTTACCACTTTTTAGACTGATATTAGAAAATACTACCACTTTTCAAATAAATTAAGAAATAGTACTACTTATGTTAATTGACCGAGTTGACCACGGTCAAACTGTTTCAATATGTTTGAGTTTTCATATTGTCTACAGTACCCTTTCATTGTGTCTTTCACGTAAAAAAACATAGGGTTTTTTACGTTTTGGTACAACTTTTAATAGTGATATTAGGAAATAATACAACTTTTAAAATAAATAAGGAAACAATAAAACTTAGGGGGTGTTTGGATCCTATTTATTTATTGCCAAAAAGTGTTTATTAGTGAAAAAACATTTTTTGAAAAAATAAATGTGTTTGGTTTCTATTTAAAAAAAAAATAGTTTTTCATCCAAAAAACACTTTTTGATCCCAAAAACTTGTTTTATGATAATTAGGTAAAACTTGTTTTTCAAGTTAAAAAACTATTTTTCTTTGAAGGAAACACTTTGGGTGCTAAAGGCAAATGAACTCCCCGGATGTTTTAGACTTTAGTGATTTATGCCACGATATGCCAAAATATATCGAGAAAGATAGTGCAAAATCTATTTTGATAAAATAGCTTTTAAGGAAAATCACAACCAAACATGTTTATTGAAAAACTGTTTTTAGAATAAATATTTTTTCATAAAAATATTTTTTAAGAAAAAATGATTTTTTGAAAAAATGAGAACCAAACACCCACTTATGTTTGTTTTAAAATGACGATGAAATTTAAAGATTATGGTAATAGTGGTGAGAAGTAAGAGTTTATGTTCTAAATTTTAGATTTCGAGGAAATTGTTTCATGTGTAAGTGTTTGAGAAAGTGAATAAGTGTTAGGGTTTGAGTGAGAGAAGATGATGGGTCTGATGGATAGAGAGGAAGATATTGTTATGATGGATAGAGAGAATGATATGTGGGAATTTACCCTCCTTATTTTATCAGTTTTTTCGAGATAAGCAAATTATAAATTAACGGCCAAGAACATATATGATCGCAATGACCAACAAGGATGTAACACGTGGTGAAGTGACTACTTAAAAGGTTGTAGCAAAACCTAATTACTTTTTAAAAAGTGGTACTAAGTCTAATTACTTAAAACATGTTGAAGGGTAATGTCGCCATTTTGAAAATATTAGCGGATTGACCACGGTCAATTGACAACAAGAAAAAAAGTGGCACTATTTCCTAATTTATTTGAAAAGTGGTACCAAAGCCTAAATAACCCTTTTAACAATAGGTCTTCAATAACCATTGGAAACATATAGCTTCAATTCCTGCAAGTGTTGTTACTTAAAAGTGTAATAATGTATCACTGGATCATAAATGATGGGTTTTGATTTCTCTTTTAGAAGAATGAGACCCTTTTCTTATACCTTTGTGTAATAAGAATTATTCTTTTTATGGTGTTGAGCGTAAACATTGTTAGTAATGTACATCTTCTCGAAACTATGGAAAAATTACAACCAAGATTGATTGGATTACTTTTGGCTCTATCTATGATCTAGATTTTATTTTTATTTTTTATTTTTTATTTATTTTGTTTATTGACTTTATTCTATTAAAACAATACAAAACCAAAGTCGAGATACACGAGGTTTACTATATTAACCTATTTATAAAGGTTAAAACACTTATTAGTAAGAGTGGGAGTCAATTCCCCATTCCAACTAGGATTATACTACTAAAACGGTTGATCCCGTAGTGGTAGGCTTATAATAAAACTAGCGTTGTGGGACGAAAGTGTGGTAGGAACTGTGGATCCTGATAGGTAAGAATTGTATAGCTGGTTTGGTAGGATGGTTGGACCATCCATTTTAGTAGGACCTATCCCCTTTCCTTAGACCATCCACCGACCTGGTAAATCCTTTTGAATAGATCCTTCGAGTATAAACCCTTGTTCTTATCTTGTCGAGCTTCTTTGAGCCTTATTGATGTGATTAACCACGAAAGGTTCGATTATGCAATCCAACATCAATTAAATAGATGGAACCCAAAATTACAGTTAGCGGAAAGAGAAATAAACCCTAAAAGCCTAGACTTTTAACACTTTTAAGAACAAATGTACCCACCTCCAATCTATTACAAAGCCCTTATTGGTAACTTAGGGTTTGTCTGACAATAATGTAAACCAATAATATGCCACGTAAACCAACTGAACAAAAGTAATAAAAACAAAAACTCATAAGAGGAGATGTTTCTTCCTTGCTTCTTATCTCCCTGTTAACCGTTGAGGTAGAATTATTCTTGATTTTCGTAGATCTTATATTTTGATTGCAAAAATACCTTGTCATGTGGTGTGCAACTCATAATAAGATCTTAACTATTGATAACCTTATTAGGAGAAAACAAATAATTGTTAAATTTTGCCCTTTGTGTATGATGTATGATTGATGGCGAGTAAGTCACACTCTCATCCACTGTCCCCTCTCTCTGGGGTCATTTTGTGAGTCAACCTAGGATTTATTGGGTAGTTTCTTGGTCAGTGAAAGAGTTGTTGGTCTCTTGGGTTTCAAGGGTCCATTTGTGGCTCTGGGTTCATTTCCCTTTGGTCAATGTTTTGGGAGTGAAGAGAGTCCACGTTTTTTATATTCAGATTAGAGAGGTTACTTGCTTGGCTAAGTATAATTGAAGTTCCTAATTGTTTGTTTTTGTTTGTATTCTCTTTGTATTCTTGCTAGTGTTCAGGATTACGAATGAAATATCGGAATTCCGCCCAATATTTCGGTTTTTCAAAAAACCGGAAAAAACAACATAAGGTCGAAATATTAGTGATTCCGAAATTAGTCGATATTCCGAATTTGACATGGGTCGAAATGTTATGAATTTCGGTTTTTGAATTTGTCGGAATTCCGATAATTCCGAAATCCCGAACTATGATTCTTGCTCAGCCAAGCATGATCGAAGTTCCTAATTTTTTGTTTTAATTTGTATTCTCCTTGTATTTCTTTTATTTTCGTAGCCCTTCTTGTAATCTTGTCGTATTTCTATGGGATACTTATACTTATATTCTGATTATATATATAAAAATCCACTTTGATGATAAAAGAAAAATGTAATAAAAACACAAAAAATAATAAAATGAAGTCTTGGGTTTGGCTTGGACAGGTACTCTACATGATTCACATCATTCTCCTTGACTTTGAAACTCTCGTCCTTGAGTTTCACTCTAAATGAGTCAACCAAAAGACTTCTCCCCGACTTTCAAGTTTAGTGTGTATTCGGCATCGTTATCTTTCCTTGTAGCAACTTTTAAGATAACTTTTGAAGATCGAAGACAAGCAACAAAATGAAGCAAAGGTAGAACCCAGCAAGACAGAAAAGTGCAAGTGTAATCGTATGGGCAATATATGATTTCGGAGCATCTAAAACCTTTTATTTTCCCTTATCCTTGGCCCTTAGAGGATCAGCCCATCTACCCGCCAGACTAGGATCATCACCTTCTTGGCTCGGACAAGAAAACGTGATTGAGGACCATTCATATATGTCATATATGAAGGCTTCAACAAACCTTCGGATGGAAGAAATCGAGGCACGAGGTACCTCTCTCCATCAGCTCTACTAACTTCCACTGCATAAATTTTCGGAGCCATATCTTTCACCCCAAAAGTGCTGCTAGCAGCATCACCAATATTCACCTCAGCATCAGCAGTTGCAGGAGCATTATGATAATCAACTTCGATCTTCTTAACATCACTTACACGGGGCAAAAACGTGTTAACAGAGCCGACCCAGGTAGTCTTGATGGGCTCCACCATGTGGACCCTCATCCCATCTAAGAACATTATAGGAGATTCAAATCTCCTCTCTTCCGCAGATGGCTCCATCACAGTCTCATTAGCACGTCTTCCTTGAAAATGTTTTGCAAAAGTCTCAAATAAATCCTTGGCAGGATAAGACGAGAAATGCACTTCATCAGTACCTCCCACTTCTCTGATCCTGCCTTTGGAAGCAGAACTCAGATCATTTGGGGCACTCCCCCTTTCATCTCTTCAGAACCATGGGCCCAATCGGATCTAGCCTAGTAGCAATCCGTTGAGTTTTCTGGTAAACATACACGATCTCATCATCTAGAGAAAGATCATAACATACGTCTGGAATTCCACCAGCAAACACTGATTAGATGATCATCTTGTTTATATCCATCACTTTCATCTAGTTTATAGGTAGATTCACCCTAAATGGTACCCAACATGCAAAATCATAAGGAAGTTGGTAAAATGTCCCTACTACGTGTGCAAGCAAAAATTGAACTGTCGAATGACAACCTCTATTAGACTTTAGATTAGAATGTGATGTCGATCTTACCTGGGATCGCAAATCCAAGGCTTAACCCCATCTTCTTCTATGTGGAGTTGTTGATACTAGTGGATGATGGCATGATTCCAATTTTGACACTCTTGTAAACTACGCAAAAGAAGGCTGTTACATTTGTGAATGGAGAGTGGAAATAAAGCTTGCAAAACAACATATGTAATCAAATTGTCCATCTATTCGTGTTTGTTACAACTATTAGCAACTCTTATGTATTGTCTAACTTGTCCACAGTGCAAGTTTAATTTGGTGAATATTTTGCAGATAAAAGCCTCACAGAAGGAGTTTGAGAAGATGCTTCATGAACACAGGTTAGCTTCTATTACATTTTCATTTTTGCTTTGTCACACTCTGATCCATTGAAATGGGATGGAATAATGATTGATTGTGTTCCCATAACGCGTGACGAGGTTTCTAACAAAAGGAAGGAAGTTTTATTAGTTATTTCGAATTAGAGAACATGAGCGTATCGACCATGCTGCATTGAAAAATGCTTAAGAGTTTTTTTATTTTTTAGCCGTATAGTACTATAGTCTATCAGATGATTTATGATTTTCCAGCTGTAACCTAATATGTGAACATAAGTTGCTTCATTTTATGGGAAATTTTATATTCTCCAGTAACATCACATTATGCTATTTTGAAGACAAATAATTTTTTTTCTAGAAGGTTTTCGAGGGACCCATGTCTATCTTGTATTATTACATCTTACACGTTAATTATGGGTTTCAGTAGTGTGGAAACAATGAGTAAATGCTTTGAACATGTCAGTTATCTGTAGGAATCTTGTGCAAGACCTTTAACAAGTTTGTTGTGGACTCCAATAAAATTTACTTGGCTATATTCCAATAAAATTTACTTGTCCAAAAAAAAAAAAAATCGTTTTGAACTCCCAACATGTCGGATAAACCCAAAAGTAAGTAATAAGTTCATACAAAATAGCATATCCATTCTCATGCTAATGTGGGTAGACTTTATTGTAAAACAAGTACGATGGTATGAGAAAGTGAATTGGAGAAAGAGAAGGGGAGCACTGAAATTAGATGAATTGCTCTTTAGCTTCGTAGCACACAATCTTTTGGCAACAGTTGCATTCATAATCTTTTAGCACATAGGCTTTTATGTATGATTTGCTGCTTGTATTTATGTTTTAGAGAATTATCAGTGTGGTCTTGAGGAAACAACAACACTTTTGTTCTTGTTGTAGTTGTAGTTGGGTTCTCTATTCATAATAAAATGCGTATGAGCAGGATATCGATCTTGTTTGTATACATGCTTTTCTTTATTGTTGTAACTGGATTTTGACTTTTCATAAGATCCTGTAAATGATTTTTAACAGTCATTTGTATGTGTTGTTTGTCACTGATCGCTGTTTTTGGTCCTTTGTTTGGAAGGTCCAACTCTGTCCAAGGGAAATTGCTCAAGCACAATCTTGATTCGGGGGTAGTAGATGCTCTCAAAGATCTTAGGAGTAAGTTATCTGGAATTTAGTAGACCAATGTTGTTAAGAGATCTTGTGTTAGTAGGGTGTGAAATTGGTGAGGAAAGTTATTATTAATCTTACATTTTAAATAAATCCAATTTTTGTAGCTAACCTTCCATAATGAATAGGTGCTTAGATGATTACTCCTCTACTACCCCCTGTTCAATTTGTATTTGGTTGATAAAAGTTACCCTAAAAGGAGATTTGATTGGTAGTTTTTCTAAGGTATGACCACCTAGAAATGAATCTACATGTTGGGGTTTGAGTCGGGGAAGAGTGTGGAAAACAAATTATAGGGAGATATATATTGCTTAGGTGCATTTTCGGGTGTTTAATACATGTGACAGAAAGGGGAACTATTTTATCTGATTTGGCCCTCACTGACGAGATTAGCTCAAGGAAAAGACACTTGATTTTTCCAATATGGGAAACAAAATTACTTGGATACACAACTTTCTGGTGTGAAGTCCAAAATGACAGGCAACGGAAAGTGGCAGGATATGAGAAGAACTTCTAGATTGGCAAGTTGTATGCAACAGAGTTGATGTGAAAAGAATAATTTGCTCAAACCCATACCCGTGTGGTGAAGAACAAGAAGTGTAAGCAAAATCAGTTCTCCAATTCACATTCTAAAGGTGACGCCTCCTTCCCAATCTACAGGAGGAGAAATATGTGTAGATAGCAACAATTATCAGTTTGTAGAAACCTGGCAAGAGTTGTATAAATACGTGTACAAAGTTGTCCATCGAGTGATGTTTGTTTGGAGGTTTCATTGCGCAGAGAAAGCAATTGTCTGTGGTGCACTGAAGAGGCAGTTTGGAAAATGTGTGTGAGTGTGATGGCCTAAGTTATATAAAAAAATGTAAATGTATTTAGCTTTTGGGCCACATTATAAATGGGAAATGGGTAATATGCAGTTGGTCACCAATTGTTCGTTTATTAGCTATTGGGCCAAAATTAACGGTGATCCGTCCATATTTTCTAAAATGGCACATTTACCCTTGCACGTGATTGAAATAAACTGCTAAGATCAAAGTTATTTTCAAATCAATAGCCACCATAACGTTTTATCCTGACCGTTTATTTGTGACACGCGTCCTAATCTCTCACTACATATCCTATTAGCGGGAAAAACACTAATTAACCGCCCAAAAACACCTACTTCTTTTAGATGTCATTCTTTCAGACAACCTGTTTTCAAACATCATTCTTTCAGACAACCTGTTTGTGTGTGAGGGTAGCAAATCTGTTTCAGACAACTTGTTTTCAAACACTAAGAACCAACTTAACACATTTTCAAATGCTAGGAATAAATGTGGTAGTTTTGGAGAAGATAGACTGGACTTGTAGATCTGATCTGTGCATTCAAGCTTAAGGAAGTTAGTTTGTAAGTAAAAATTAAACCTTTTTCAATTTAGTTACGTTTGTTCAATTGTTTATACTGTTTTGCATAGTTTGAATGTTTGTTTGTTTAAAGAAGTACGTGGGTGTCTTTTTGGACCAAACCCTAATTATCAATTAAAAAAATGACCTAAACCTTAATTGTTTATTATGTTGTGGTCCCAAACCCTAATTCTTAAATACAGTAATGAGCCCAAACCCTAATTTTTAATACAAAAAATTAGGGCTTTTTAAGTAATCTGGAATACTATAGGTACATTTTTTTAATATTGGTCAATTAGAGGTATATAGTAGTTTGTTGCCACATTATTTTACTGTTTAAAAAATGTAGCACCTTTTGGGCAATGTTTAAAAAATGTAACACAATGTTCACTTGTTGGTTGTTGTCTCACAGACCTATCAAATGGGAAAAAGTAAGGGCAAGGGTATAAAGGGCAAGGGCAAGAGTCCAAAACAAAGGAGAGGTGAGAAGTATCCAGACCATTTAATGTTTGTTTGTAGATTTGGGTATAACAATTGGGCAGAGGATGAGGTTAGGGCTGCTAGAGCTTATGTTGATGAGCATGGTGATGATGTAACTCGTGAAGAAGTCCATGATCACATATTTGAATATAGGGACAAGAAAGAAGCAGACAGGGTTGCTGTAGGACTACCTCAATTTGATTCTGATGATGATCAGGATCTATCTGAGCATGACTTGGAGTATCTGGATTGGCTTGATGCAATAAGTAATCCAAATGCTACTGGGGAGGGTGAGGCTGAGGGTGAGGATAGGGCTCAGGCTAAGGTTAAGATTAAGGGTGAGGGAAGTTCAAGTCAAGCACAAACCGTTGGAGGGGGAAGTCAAGCACAACCTAGAGTGGTTGTGCACCGCAAGCGAGGGTTTGATGTGTCCCCGAGAGTATAAAGCTATCATCGCGACCGAAAAAATAAGAGGAAGAATAAGAGGAAGTGATGTTATTTTTGTTTCAATGTGATGGTGTTATGTTTGGTACAATGGCTCTAAGGTGTCATGCTTTTGCTTGTTATGTTTAGGGTCTTTATGTTTATGTTTTAGCCCTATGTTTTATTATGGATTGTAATGTAGTTTATTATGGATTATAAATGTTTTGAAGTTTATGAATGTTATGAAGTTTATAAATGTTATGAAGTTTATTCCATTGTTGATTTATATAGTTTATTTTCATTTTATGTTCCAATAGTGTGGTTGTATCTGTTATGGGAACTCTGAGAGGTGATAGGGTATTTGTGTTGCACTATGATGGTTTTTGGATGCCTTTTGCACCCGAGAAGGTTAATTACTCTATGTATAGGGGTGTGGAGAGGTGTGACTATGAGGTAAATGGTGAAGAGATGTGTTATCTTGATTTGCTCAAGGAGATACATAAGCAGTTTGGGGATGACAAACCAGTATCATGTGTCAAATTCATTGCTAGGGGACATCTGACTTACTTTAATAATGATAAGGATATGTTGAAAATGTGGGATTTGATTAAACCTGAAAGAGATAAGAGGTATCATTTGTTTGTAACCACATCAAGTTTTGAAGATAGCCTACAACCAAGTCAAGCCCCCACCAGTGTCAATAAGCCCTTGAAGCCCCAACATCCAACAAAAAACACCCAAAAATCCTATCAACACCAAAAGCAACAAACCAAATCAACCATGAAGTGAGAAAATCACCTAGGCTTAATCTTAACCCAACAAATTCCAACAACACCAAAACAAAAAAAAAAAGGTGGTTGTGTGTCCGAGTTAGAAAAAATCACCTAGGCTTAACCATGTTCCTTCCACAACCCCAATAACACCAAAAGCTCCAAATCGGACCATTGCTTTCGACTAAGAAAGTCACCAAGACTTCATCCTACACCTCTACAACACCAATGAAAGCCAAAAACTCTATTTTGAAGTTTGGGTAGGTGGAACCTCAACTCACCGCAGAAGATGTTCTAAAGGATTGGACGGTACCGTGATTGATAGTGGTGTGACATTTGAGGACTTGGTTGACAATGAAGTGGAAGATTGTGAGGGTGGAGTCGATGAGGATAATGAGGTTGATATGTTTATACAAGTGGGAGATGAGTATGGTCCTAGTATTAAGCTAAGTCATCGCTTATGTTAGTGAAACTTCTTCCTCATGAGGAAGATGTTGATTTTGTGCCTAACCCTATAGATAGGGGGCAAAGTGAAGGTGAAAAACCGATTTGGTGGATGAGCAACCCGATTTGGATGGGGATAATAATGATGAGGATGATGACATCGTGCTTTTGGTAAGTTACCAAATAATTTGTATCTGAGATGAAGAACGTAAGAGAATAGAAGGAAATGGAACCACGTAGTGAGATTGCAAGAATCACGCCCTAAAATGGAATGGAGAACATTTAAAAGAGTGTAGGGAGTTTATGAAGAACCTTGCAATATATCGAAGTTTAGTTATGTTCAAGTTAGAAATAACAAGACCAAAAATCCACTTGAAGTGTAAGGACCCGCATCGTGGATGGAGGGTGTATTGACTTGTGATGAGTGACAAACACACTTTCAAGTTGAGGAACTATGTGGAGACTCACAATTGTGAGGTCGATGGAAAAAAAATAAGAATGCACAAGCAACATGTGGATGAGTGGCTGATAAGTTGGAAGGGTTTCTAAGATCTCATCCACAGATGAAACCCAAAGACCTAATTTTGGAAGTGTTGGATAAGTTTGGGGTTGACATTTCTTATTATACTGCTTGGAAGGCTAAAGTTAGAGTACTTGAGAGGATCAATGGTAACTATGAAGCTAGTTACCACACGATAGCAGAAATGAAAACACAAATACTTAAGAGGAATGAAGGATCATTGGCAAAGTGGTATAGGGATCAAGATGGTGAGTTTATTGGTTTTTTCCTGACCTATAAGGCATCACTTGATGGATTTGTTCAAGGATGTAGACCAATAATTGGTCTAGATGGATGCTTTCTGAAAGGTAAGTATGGGGGTTGTGTATTGAGTGTCATTGGATTAGATGCTATGAATGGGCTGTTTCCTCTTGGTATATATATGCAGAGGTGAAGATAAGTGCACATGGAATGATTTCTTGAAGAATCTGAAACCTCATTTGAACAAACACCCAGAGAAACTTACATTTATATCAGATAGGCAGAAAGGGCTTATAGATGCTGTTGATTTCAACTTTCCTTTTGCAAATCACAGGTACAACCAAACAATCACAAGTAGACCTAAAAAAATAGAGGATAAGAGGTGATGATGAAGAGAAGGCAACAAGTAAGAGAAAGTGTAAGAAATGTCTTGAACCAGGGCATAATAAGAGGACATGTCCACTAGGGAAAGATCAACCATCAAAGAAATCAAGAAAAGCAGATGGAGCCAATGAAACTGAAGACATTGAACCTGAAGTTGGGAATGCGGAGAACAATGAAGGTGAACGGGCAGAAGAGGTGGTGGCAGAAGGTGGGCATGATATCCCTATCCTACAAGAACTAGAGGTGGTAGAAGAAGAGGTGGTGGTAGAAGAAGAGGTGGGGATAATAATGTGAATGTGCAGCTAGTGATTGATGTCCCTGAAGGTGAAGTTCAGAATCTGCAAAATGATGTCCCTAGAGCAAGGAGAGGTGGAAGAGCTTGTGGTAGGAGAGGTGCAAGCCAACATGTGATTTTGCATCCAGTGATTGATGTCCCCGGGTGAACACGAAGGTCGAGAATCGCAAGTCCCCGGAAGCAAGGAGAGGTGGAAGAACCGGTAGAAAAATTTGAAAATGTTGTTAGGAGATATGGAACAAGAAGTGGTACAGCAGAGGAGGTGGTAGAGGCTTGGGGTGGTGGTTGGGTGAAGATTCACAACCTCCCTCGACACCAGGACAATCTACACCTTGCATTGTGTTAAGTGAGTCTCTTACTCAATCCCAACCTCAGTAGTGCAGGCCAACATGTTACTTAGTTGAGACACTCTATTTATTTTAGATACTCTGTTGAAGTTGGCAATGCTGCTTTCGTGGCTGTTTATGGGCATCACATATTTTTTGTTATTTTGTATGCTTTATTTATGGAAGTTCACTTTTGCAGAATGATCGATTATGGAAGTTATAGAAGTTCACTTTTGAAGACTAAATTATGGAAGTTCACCTATGCAAACTAAATTATGGAAGTTCAAATGATCAATTATCAATACAGATTTAACCAGCTTTATTTTTGTTAGAAAAACATGTTTATTCATGTTGCACTGAGTACACACTCACTCACTCACTCACAAGTACTAGTAGGTAAATGACATTGTGGGCACAAGTGACGACTCTTTGCGAGAAATTCTTCTTCTTTGCATAATTGGCAACTTGGAAGCACCTCTTTGTTGGAGTAGATCTCTTGCACAATACTACAAGCCTCGAATGAGCACTTAAGCAACTTGGTTTCTAGGGTACCAGCCTCGTTATACTGTAAAATCACACGCATAAACCCACAACACCAAGCTTTATGGCAGTGAACACCTATGTAAGTACATGTTGAGGCATAATGCCCTTCTTCCTTGCAAAATTGGCAGACCTGAAAAAACACATATTAGGGATTAGTGCCAACAATAATCTACCATATTAGGGATTAGTCCTAATTAAAATTGCTTATTTTGCGTTTGGTCCAACTGAACTGTCATTAAAGAGAAAGGTCAAACATGTCACAAGGTGAGAAACTTACCTTTGGAGGAGAGAGAACCACCATTTCACTTCCACCCATTTTTTTAAGTGTATGTTTGAAGATAGGCTCCCATGGTCGAAATATATAGGGAGTGGAAGAAGACAGCTTCTAACGGCTATATTGATTGGGGCCGTTGGATCAAATCTTAATTTTACTGTTTTTTTGTTTGATTTCAAATTTCACATCATAGACACGTGCGAGGAGTGTTTTAGGCATTACAAAAAATCAGTTTTTCAGACTAACGGTTCAATCACGGTCAACTCAAAGTCAACGCAGTCAACCATTAATTTTGGCCCAATAGCTAATAAATGAACAATTGGTGACCAACTGCATATTACCCATTTATAATGTGGCCCAAAAGCTAAATATCCATTTTTTTTGTGATTATTTATTTATTTTTATCATACTTTGATTATGTATATCAATTTTAACTACGTATACAAAACTAATTCTTATGCCTGAGAGAGAGAGAGAGAGAGTACTCTTAAAACATCTACATTTGTCATACTTAACTATATTGTTAGGCTGGATTTGCTTTTATGTATGACTTATATACCTATCCTTCAATCAATTACAAAAAACGCATATGTTATGTTTATGTTATAATTTATCCCCTATTCAAAACTAATTTAGTGATTTTTTTTTATACAACTTAGATAATTATAGTATAATACATAAATATAATATAAAATAACAAGAAAAAATATGAGGGCCCAGTGAGGGTTGGTGAGGGCTTAATGAGGGCCCGGCTCATGCTTCAAAACCTATGCCCGGCCCGCCCCTCAATTTTATGAGAGGCAACTTTTGAGGGCTGGGTCGGGGCCGGTTGAGGGCCAAATTATCACCCCTACCGGCCATAGGACAGAAATGGCTGGGAATTACGAGTCAACAGGGTTTCAGGCCTGGTTAAGCCCATTAACAGCCCTAGGAATTACGGGTCAACAGGGATTCAGGCCTGGTTAAGCCCATTAACAGCCCTAGGCTTGAAGGGACAAATACGTAAAATGTGACCCACCCTATTACTCCCTAATAAACCCAGTCGGGTGAGTTTTTGTCGAACGTTGAGAAATGTTTAAGAAGGCTTTGGAGGCGAAAGGGCAGCAACGTCTGTCTGGGGCTGATCGGAAGAAGTTGAGAAGAACCGCCAAAGAAAGGTTCCAAAACGCTTCCGATGCTGATATCGATCTCATTCTGCCCCCTAAAACCGAAGTAACTGTTTCAAAGTATCCAAATCGAGTCCTCGTTTATAGCGTCCAGAACGAGGGGGAGCCTGCCTTTCCCATGCTCTTCGATGTCGACGGCAGAGGCATCGATATTTTCCCCACCGGTAACTCTCACTAACTTCCTAATAATTTTTTTTTTTCCCTACTAAGAGAACCTTAGCATTCACCTCGCACCACAATCCCCCCTCACTTCTTAATGTGATAAGTAACTATGTATCTAAGCTCATAGTCTTAGAATACAATTTTGCATTTAGTTTACATCGGTTTATACTGATGTTCCTAGACAGTATTTTTCTGAATATTCTCTTCCTAAATACATGGCCCTCCACACCCATGTATGACAAGCTCAAACTCGAGTGCTGCTTGTTTGTGCTGTACTTTTTTCGAGGAAGAAAAGACAGGGCCTAGAACACCCAGGTGGTGCCTTAGAGTGAGACTAGAATCAGATTTTTTTTTCTGTTATATTGCATGCAACTCTCTGGAGTTTGCTTTTTATCCATACATTTAGGCCTTAACTTGACACCCTTGTGACTCCTGTTCTCAACTTGCAGTTTATGCACTCTGGAAGGTGCCTGAACTCCTGCCAGCTTTTATGCTCAAGGGGGGCGAGGTATCACATTTTATCATTGGGGGAGCAGATTTGATGTTTCCGGGTATTAGTATACCTGCTGAAGGAGTTCCTCCTTTTCAAGCTGGGCAACCATGGGCAGTAACAGTCCCCAACAATGTAGCTCCAATTGCAGTAAGCAATTATTCCATGGACTTCTTTTCTTATTTCTTCCCTGTACTGTAAATAATGATTATTTTGGTGGAGTTGTCTGTTGAATACTACTGGAATATTTGACAGGTCGGGACGACCACTATGAGTAGCACCGAAGCACTGAAAGCCGGTTTGCGTGGAAAGGCTTTGCGAATAACCCACTGTTACCGAGATTCACTCTGGCAAGTATACTGAGCAAAATTAATTGTTTTTCCAAGTTGGTCTGGGACGTATATGGTTTATTTATGGAGGGACTTTTGTACAGGGAATCTGTAGAAGGTCATTACGTTCCCAATGCTGGATTTCTAGAGGATGTTGTGCTTAAAGATCCTGCTTTAGCATTGGGTGGTCTGATATCTGATTCATGTGGAGGCACCTGTAATACTTCAAGTCAACACAATGGCACAAATGGAGAAGTTGCAGACATAGGAGATGTCGACTCAGAACATCATCTTGACAAGCCACATATTGAGGATTATATTACTGAGGAAATAATTTCAGAAACAAGTGGTTTGAAGATAACAGGAGATACTTCTGTTGAGGCAAGTAATGAAAAGGACCAACATGACATGTCCACTGAAGAAGTAGATTCCTTGTTGGACAGATGCCTTTTGCAAGCATTGTACACAACAGTTAAAGATAAAGACCTTCCAATGCCAGGAAGCACTTTATGGTCTCTCTCTCTCTCTGTTTATGCGCTTTACTTTGTTTGCACTCCTCTCATAATTCCTTGAGTTAAATATGTTTTCAGTTTTAGTTTGATTCCTATCTCTTGTGCTCTCCCATACGATTTTTTTGAGTGGCCTTTTGATTTGACTGCCAAAAACGGGCCAAGGGGATGGTAAATCATAAATGATAAGTGGTTAAAGGGTGCTAACCTGGTTGGGATAAGTCCCTGTAGGTGCCTAGACAGCCTCTCCTATTACAGTACTTTTTCTGCTGCTGTATTAATGAATCTGTGTTTTTTTTCGTACATAGCCAAGACAAAGGGAAGGAAAGAGAACAAAATATTGAATTAGGGAAAAATCAGAATATGGATTCAAATAAGTGTGATGTGATTAAGAATGAGTATGGCTCCTTGAGTCCTTGATTAGAGAGTCCTTGATTGTTAATGTCAGGAATAACATTTTGAAAGGGAGGGATCTTTGTGCTAGATGGTGAATAACATGGCAAGTTACATTTTCCACTTAGTAATTAAGTTGAAGCTTGAGGTTCTTGCTTGTAGACTTCGATTCTCGGGAAGCATGTCATGTATAGATACATCTGATCAACTGCTGTCACGTTCTTTATTTGTATCATTGTTGTATCTCAATTGATGTGCTAATAGTTTCTGTATTCTGTCTCTGTTGCTTGCATAGGTCAAGCCATGTATTGCCATGTAGGCCTCCAGGAATGACACTGGACATCAAGAAATCATCACATAAAAAACTGTCTAAGTGGTTGCAATCTAAATCTTCTGCAGGACTGGTGTGTTTCCTATTTCTTCCTTTCAACTTCTTTTGTTGCACATAAACCTAGATCTAGATCTAAAACTGTGCAACTAATTGAATTAAACTATTCCTTAAGGCTAAACTAAGGCATAAGGCAATTGTGAACAAGAATTTATGGGGTCTTTAAAGGTGGCTTTTACATGACAGGTGAAGCTATGTACTTTTGTATAAATGGTTAATTAGGATTGAAGATCCAAATTATGTATTATTTCATTTTTGTGCTCCTTTTGTTTCAAAAAATTCCTCCCCGATCATTTTCACGAATGGAGGCGGCTGATTTAAGGCTTAATAATACATTCCAAGATGAAGTTTGGCAGCATTCCAAGATGGTCGTTATCTTTTAATTAAGTAATTGCTTCTTATGTATCTTAGAAAATTTAAGATACCTCTGATATGACTTGGGAAATTCTGTATATCTTTCGACATGGAAAAATTGGACATTTCCCAGAAACACCATTTTTAGTTAAAAAATGGTGTGTTTAGCAAGGATATATTTCATTTGAAGTGTCCATACAACAGAGCTTTTACCTTGATTATGTGTGTGCAGATTTCAGCAAAGGAAGATAAATATAAGAAGGAGGTCATATTGTTAGCTGTCAAACGCACTCACCCAGACTACACATCCTTCAGACCAGAGAAGCGGCAAAAAGAAATTGTCGATAATAGCATTGATCAGAAGGCCGATGAAGGTCAGCAGCATAAAATGCAGCTTGAGTTGGTGGAGATCTACAAACCTAGTGTGCATGTCAATCCCGTATTCCTATCTGTCGGAGCTAGCACAGTTGACTTTTATAGTGCATTGGAAGCCACTGATGTTGTGTTTAAGTATGTTGAGAAGGAAAATTTGGTCAAACCGGCTAACAAAGCCATTGTTGTTTTAGATGCAACGCTATGCGATGCTCTCTTCAAGGGGACCATTAAAAAGGGGTCAAGCTACCCTACTGAGGTTCATAAGAAGGACCTATCTACTGCCTTTTTAAGCAGGATGCAAGCGCATCACAGGGTGACAAGAGGTACGGAAACAATTGTGCGCAAAGGGGCTCTAAAAACAGTTCAGATAATGACGGAGAGGCGGCAAGGAAATAAGAAAATGACAAGAGTTTCTGGGTTGGAGTCATTTCTGATTGATGCTGAAGCATTGGCGTCAGAGTTGCAGAAGAAGTTGGCATGCAGTACAACTGTGGCAGAATTACCAGGTAGACACTATGTTAGGATTTATGTCTTTCAGTGGAAGCGCATTTGGTTACAGAACTATTATAGGAGTATAATTGGAAAATTTATTAAAATGGGTGAGACACTTTCTCAATCATTTCCATTTAGTTGTGGTGAGGAAATGCAACCCATTTCTTCCTGATGTATATGTGTAGACTAAGTGTTATGGGTTTCTGTATTTTCATTTTTCCAGGTAAGAAGGGATATGAAGTGCTGGCTCAAGGGGGTGTGATAGACAACCTGGCAAAACACCTTGTAGAACACTATGGCATCCCGAAGAGATACATTGAAGTGCTTGATAAAACTAGGAAGTGAGAAGCTGATTAGATTAGGTTCCCTTTCATTTTGTTATTTTTGTATATACAAATCAAAGGCGAGAAAGTTTTTGTTTGGAGAATGGTGTACTTGAAAGTAACGAAAGCTTTTATTGGAAGTTTATTTTGGTGATATGCGTGTAGTATCTTTATGGGAAAAGGCAACGTGAATGTTAATGAAAGTCGATGCTCGAATAGTTGTATATGATGATGATGAAAATCCGACTTATTGTATCTGCTTTGAGTTTAGTCATAACCTTCATGGGAGCTCAAATACAGAAACAATCATGGTTTCTCTCTTTAAACTAGACCCGATGAATTAGTTAGTGTGTGTTGCATGCCCGACTTATTACTATTGTTGTTTAGTTGGATGAATCAATAATGAAAACAACAAAAGTGGGTTGACTTATTATTATTGAGTTGCACACATGGCGAACAGTCACGCCAAGGGGAAGAAGAAGAAACTGGTGGTGAGAGTGTCGTCGTTCCGAAGATTGCTTCTGATTTTAGCATTCTTAGCTGTCACTCCTCCCATCTTCTTCCATTTCAGACTCAGGCGCTTTCAACAGGTCAGATTAGATCAGAGAGACTCTTAATTCATTTCTCGTATTAATTAAATCGGTTATAAAGAAATAAACTATTGTGATTGTTAATTAACTAATGTGCGTGTGGAGAGGCAGATGCGGTTGAAAAAGTGCACTTGGGTGAAGAATCCACCACTGGTTTGTGCTCACGGTGGTGATCCAACCAACGCCTTTCCCAACACTGTATGGCATCCTTTTTATCTTATGCCCTCGATCACTCGTTCATAATAATTCCAATGCATACTACTCTGATTCCAATTTTCTTACAGATGTCTGCTTATCGTGCCGCCCTTGTCTCTAAAGTTGATTGCATTGAGATTGATGTTTCTCGCTCTTCCGATGGAGTTCTTTTCGCCCTCCATGACAGGTTTTCGTTTCTTTGATTACCTCCTGCTTTTTCTTTCTTTCTTTCTTTCTTTCTTCTGTTACAGATTTTCATATATTGCTTTTTCGCCGCCACCACTTGATTCTCACTTGACACAGTCAGGGATTTGCAGCGCTTGTCTGGTAACACTACTGCCAGGGTTGGCCACTTCTCCATGAAGCAGGTAGCTTACCTCTTATTTCCTCCACCTCTACGGCTCTACTACCTTTCATCGTGAGGCACTGAATTTTTGACAGTCAAAATAAAACATGTTCTCTGGATTGATTTATATTAGAATTGCATTGCACATTCTTGCCTTAGGTATAGCTTTACGAGTGGTAGACTTAATAGTAGTTTGTTTGCTGCAGATCAAAGAAATTGATAGAAGTCATCTTTTCCCAACAGAGTTTCGTGATCAACAAATTCCTACCGTAGAAGATGCTTTGGTGGTATGTTGAGGAGTCTGTTTGCTGATCTCTTTCCTTTTTCCTTTGTTTTGTTTTGCTTTGTATTGTTCTGTTTTTGTTGTTTTAACTGTTTACTTCGATTATTTGTTTTTCATTCTATAATTGGTATTATGCGTATGATTTATCGTATTTTTTCTGGTCTGAGCAGGCTTTAATTGATTGGGTCAACATTTTCTCCATGCTCTCATGCTCTGTGTATATGTCCTATTGTTAAAGCTCTTGTTCACAATGACCGATCCTGATGTTGCTTCTGTTGTTTCATTTTTTTATATGGGCAGTTAGTATCAAAATCCGTCCGACAGGTGATTTTGGATGCAAAAGTTGGGCCTCCTAATTATGAGAAAGGGTTAGCAACAGATATTCTCTCTGTTGTAAGTTGTTATTACGTGATTTTGACTGCATTGGTCACTGGCATACATATTTATATCACGTTTTCACAGATACAAATTGAATAAGCAAGTAGACAGAGACCATAGAACAAAGTTAAATCCAGACCTATTTGTATGACAAACTTTAGAAACTACATCAACAACTTCCATAATCTTTGAAAACTTCCATAATCTTCCATCTAATAATGGGCGGGGTAAAAGAAGCGTTCTTTAAATTCATGTACTTCTTTGACCGAACAGTAAAGTGCCATTTTTCTAATGATAATGATAGAGTAGGTATTCTATTGCATTCAAATTGCTCTCAATTGAGTGAAGGAATATGGTTCGAAAGAAGCTGTAGATTTTGGTGTAAATGTCTCATTGGTGGATTTTTTTTTAGAACCTGTCAAATAGTAAAGTTGGAAAGAGTCTGACAATAATTTAGAAAAAACATAGTAAAGACGGCTAAAAGATACTTTGAATCAAATGTGATACTTTAATGAACTAAAATTAGCATGTTTTATTTTGGCACAATTGCCCCCGATATGCAGTCTGTGATGCTTCTCTGTGAGTTTTTTTCAGGTGGAGAGAACAAGGTGTACAAATTGTCTTGTATGGGCCAAAAGCGACACTTTAGCAAGGGATGTAATTAAACTCACTGCCGAAATTCCTGTAAGAAACAATAACTTCTGCCTAAACTCTTTTTACACAGATACCCAATAACTATTGGTAGCATGTGGCAACGACACTTTTCGGGGACTTCAGCCCATGTAATTATAGCCAATCGTGTTGGCACGCAACTACTTTTTTGTTTGTAGTAGTGGTTGCTATCCTTCTACGGTATCTGTCGAATTAAGCATCACAAAGATATAGTAATACTTGTTTTAAGTGATCCTGGTCCATCGAGAGTCCAGACGAATTGCATATTTCATGGCTCAACATATGCATATTTTGTGCCTGGTTGGATCTCTGAATCTCTTGTGCAGGAGCTGAAATCAACAATTCTTTTGTTCCTTTATTTCCACTTAAACACAAACTGTTGTCACGAATTTCACAACTTTATGTTGCTTTTATTGCAGGTAGGCTACATTGTCTTGAAGGATTCATCAACTGGTACTAGAACCAACTTATTGAGGATCAAAGCTGCTGAGGTTGTTGGTGTCTACCATCCTCTGATCAATGAGAGCCTTGTAAAAATTTTGCGTGGGTATGAGCTTGCACTTAGTACGTCTTTTTGTATTTCCATGTGTGTGCACATTTATCCCGATTAGTGTTTTGCTGATTGGTTTACAGGAGGAAGAAGAAAGTTTATGCTTGGACAGTCGATGAAGAAGACTCCATGCTGGAGATGTTGTTTCAATGTGTAGATGCGATTGTTACCAGCCATCCAGCACTTCTTCAGCGCCAAATGCAATATATCAGAACAGAATGCCTTGAAGAAGGTTTCTCTTTGCTTTGAACATTTCTATTATGAACTGATCCTTATTTTCATAAACGGAAACCCCATAGTTCATTATTACCATTTTGTACTTGTGTAAATGTCATTCCAAGGTGTTGCATGCGATATTATTACTACCTAGTTTACCACGTAATTCTGCTTATTTTATGATGATGAGATGCACATGTAGTTCTCATCACTCTGATATACATTTCAGATCACTCTAGTATAAAAAACTCTTGGTACGTTCCTCGAGGTCTTTTGGTGTTTGGAGTTGAAAGGAAGAGTTATCTTCATTCCTCTTCTGCACGCCTATTGGTATCCAGTGACTTCATAATATGCCCATTCACAGTGCGAAACTACTTAAATTTAGCCTCAAGGTGACCACTATCTGGAGTTGAACTTTGGACGTAGGTCAACACTTTTAACCAGTCTATCTCGGTCAGTTTAGGAGTTTATAGCTATTTACTTGACCTGAGATCTTAACAAAATGTGGATGATTGTAAAATAATATCTTGTACCAAGCTAGCTATTCAAGATAAATTGTGTTACTGCACACTGGGGCTTGTGTGTTTAGGAATCTGCATTATGAGTTGAGAAAGAAATCTTGTCTTTGCGATTATGTTGCGTGTTTCATACTTTCATTGGCAAAAGAAGGTTTTAGCAAAATTTTGGAAGTTTCTCGAGGGCTCTGGTTGTGTACTAGTACGTGGTAACAGTTACTAAACTTCACCATCAAAAACACCGTTGCATGGAAGGGTAGTCTTTGCTTCATGGGAAGAAGACCAAGCACACAATTGAATCCTGTTTATCAATCTGCTTTTCCAATTCTTGGTATGTTCTGACTGAGTTATTTGAATCAATTTGGCAAAAACTTGAGAAGAGGGCAATCACGGGAATTGTTTTGCAATGGTCTAATAAAATCACATTTGCAAAGAAACAAGGGGCATGGATACCAATAGGCGTGCAGAAGGGGAATGAAGTGAAAAAGACACCAGATTGATTCTGAGTTTTGCTTGCAGGCATGCAGATCTAATACAAAACTAACCATGGATATTCTCCTTCATTAAGGCATGCTCACTTATTTAGTTATTCCTGTTTTCCATTCGATATACGAGGGAAAGTCAGGTGTGCTGTGCCGCTATGCGACGAACCACATAGATGTTCTGATCTAAACGAGAAAAAAAAAATTAAACTTGCCTTTGTTTTGCTTTCTAACAAACTAATGATGTGTAAACGGTATTTCAAGTATGTGAGGTATCCTATACTTTGTCCTAACTGGCATGTGACTATTACCAGAATGCTAGCTATAGCTACTTTTTGTTTCTTCTTAAGAATGTCTTTCAATTCTCTTGCTCCTATCTTTTTTCCTTTCGACGTAAAGAAACTGCCGAGTACAGTTCATGTTCAGTTCGCCCTTATTGGGCTCCTCGTCTCTTTCTCTGCCGGTGTTGTACGGGTTCAGTGAACAATAATACCATCTTTTAGTCGAGGTTCGTTTACTGCTTTTTTGTCATTGGAATGTAAATCCAGTTATGATTTTTGCATATATAATTGAGTTAAACTTGCATCTTCGATGCTAGAGAAAGTAGAAACCACAGAAACGTGTAGTAACTCAATGCTAATTTTGTGGTTTTATCTAAGGACGAGACTAGGATGCACATGATACCAATACCTTGATGAAACATCACCACACATCAATGAACATTAGAAATACCGTTAACTGTGAATCTGTGATAGTTCTAGACTTCTAGGGAGTTGAGATACGTGTAACATCTTTGGACGCTATGTGTGTATTTGGTTTTTGACGCCTGACTATACTCTTACTAAATCCGAATCACAGGACTCGTATTTTGGGTGTGCTGTTGGTTAGTGTTGTTCGTCCTCGGCCTAATCTGACCAAACTTACCTGAATGATCATTAATCTATAAGTATCATTAAATTCAAGGGGCGTTTATTAATGTTTGTTTTTCAGCAACTTGTTAAGTGGTAGATTTTATTTGCTACTTATAAGTGCCAAAGTGTCAGTAGCAAGCACTTGTACATAGCAAAAAACAAACACCCTGTAGGCCTAACACATCTAGTCATCTACTCTTTGAAAAGGCAAGTCCTTACCAGGGAAACAGGGAAAATAGATGCTTCTATACCAAATATTATCGTCTCTATGGAATGAAGTTAGGGTTGCAAGTTGAATTATATAAAAACGCTCCCGGAATATCTTGGCAGGTTTAGGTATCACATTCAGCTAGAAGGGCTTTATGGAAAAACCGGCATGCAGTAACGCGCAGGCTTCGACACCATTAACAACATTTGTTGAGGCAGACACTAAGAGCTTTCGGGAACTAGTTCAGCAATTAACAGGTCCCTCAGGCGCTGACCCTGATCGTAAAACTCAATGGGCTGCGGAAGCAGCATCCAAAGAAGAGGCAGCCAATCTACAAGTGGTAGGATGTAAGAGACCGAAGTCCAAGCTCCATGAGAGAAGACAATACACAAGAACCAAACTTGAGATAGAGAAGCTGGGTATCCATTTATTCAGACCAGGTTCGCATACAATGGAATCCGAGTATAGTACGAGCCCTTTGGGCACCCCTTCAAAGCCCTTCTCGAAACTATCAATCCTGGAAGATGAAAAAGATAAAAGGGAAGTTCCGGATTTAAATAGAGACGAGGAAGAGAAAGCTATTAAAGAGAGACGATTTTACTTGCATCCTTCACCTCGATCTAGACCTGGGAATGGCGAACCAAAATTGCTTACATTGTTTCCACTCACATCTCCAAAAACTCAAGAATCTTAATTAGTGAGATAGATGTTGATCATCATGCCACTAATTTTGTTGTTATATATTACGGCATTTTAGATATATTACGGCATTTTAGATGAGTAGAATGGGAGGGAAAAACCTAAATCACGATTTGTTAGAAAATTTATATATGTATAGTTATGATTGTTGAACAAATTTTCAAAAGAACCACTGCGTATGTATGGGCCTAGCTACATCAATATAAATATATTAATATTAAAGCTCCCACAATGAGAATTTTTCTAGCTCTTTTAAAATTCCACGTCATCAACTCTTATTAAAACGGAAATTTTTTTCCCATTAAAAAGAGAATTTTAACACTTTTAATTAAAACGGAAATCTTTTTTCTATTATAATGAAAATTTCCCCCCTTTTAAAAATGAAAAATCTAGCATTTCTAACTAAAACGGAAATCATTCTCCTATTAAAAACGAAAATCACACTTTTAAATTAAAACGAGTTATCCCAATAAAAAAACGGATTTTTAAAACTTAATTAAAATAATTTGTTGAAAAATTAAATATGATAGTTATGATTCTTGAGCAAGTTTTTAAGAATCAGATATTTTCTAGTTAAAAATATTTCTATATATATAGTTATGATTCTTGAGCAAGTTTTTAAGATAGCCTGTCGATATTTTCTAGTTAGTATAAATATATAAGAAATGTCCGGTAAAAAAAAAAAAGATTGAAGCAATTATTATGGTGTGACCGAGGTAGTGGAAATAGCAACTATATTTAAATGTTACTTTTGGTAAAATAGCATCAGTCTCGTGTAAGTAATGAAACGAAATTAATTTGGATTTATTACAATTCGTAGTAGTGTTTGTTTGATCAGTGGTACGTACTTGGACGATGGACTAGACACGTCAGCAGCAGCGTAACGGTTGTTGGATGGTCTCAACTTGGTTCTTTTTACTTCTTCTTCTTCTTCTTTGTGTCATTGAGATTCAGCAAATAAAAAATAATTAAAAGACAAAGTAGTAATAATAACAAACACAGCAAAAAAAGGAGGGAAATGGCGATATGGAGGATCCGATTGATGTCGTGGCTCAGCAAGAAGGTCGTTGATCCTCTTATTCTAATTCTCCGGAGGTATCTTTTTATTTATGTGGACGAATTGATACTAAATTTCAAATTATAAATCGAATATCTTTGTGTTTAATATGATCATTATTATTGTGGTGTGCAGAGGGGCGGAACCCAAGCAGCTGGCATTTTCCGCTGCTCTTGGAATCACCTTGGGACTCTTCCCCATTTGTGGTGTGTATAGTTTTAGCACTCACTGTCTAGATCTGCACCACCTAGTCTCTTCTCTTGCTTGATTTCAAATCTTTATTACATCTTTTACATACAATGAACTAACATCACCAAACCTACGCTTTTTGCCATGTTATCAGCCTTCCCAACAAATGGCCGGAGGGTTTCAATTTCTTTCTCCATCAAAACTACAAGTAGACCTTGCTTCTTTTTCATTTTTCAACACATCAAGACCACCTAAACTAACCAAAACTAGTATCTCCATTTAGATTGAGACAAATAACATGGCCTCCTAGTTCTCCATACACCATCGATGTGAGTGTGTATGTGTGTGTGTTTAATCAAATATGGAAACTAGCTACTATGTATACATTTTTGAGTTTCATTTATATATATCATTTTGAGATGACCGTTTCACTCACAGGAGTAACCGTGTTTCTCTGTGGAATGGCTATTGCACTGTTGCGATCTCTTTGTCACTCTCCAACTGTTATGCTTGCCAATTTCATTGCTACTCCTCTAGAGTTGAGGTGATAATTTTTAATTCTTTTACTTTATTTTTATTTTTGGTCAAGTATAAAGTTTGAACCAGTGAGTACTTGCCCTCATTAGAAACTCAGTAAGTCATAAGTAAGCATTGTGCGTATATAATTTTCTTCACTTTTCATGATCCTCCTCATTACGTAATTGCAATTCATTTAGCTGCAACAGTATCAACACGACTAAGCAGCATTTCCTTCTTAACAGAGGTTATAAGATAATCCTATTTCTACGCAACATTTTATCTCTTCCGCCCTCCTTCATCTTTTGCCATTGCTTCCAATTATGTTTGCATGGTTTTCACCCTACTGAAACATTTGCAATTTAAATACTAATTGATTGGGCCTTTTCCCTATATTTTTCTTGTGTTCTAGTTTGGTGGTTCCGTTCTTGCGATTTGGTGAAGTCATTTCCGGCGGCACTCATTTCCCGTTAACATCTGATGCATTTAAAAAAGTATTGACAGGACAAGCTTCAAGGGAAGTCCTTACTCAGCATTGTTCATGCGGTATGTCAGTGTCTCTTTATCTGAAATCTTTTGCCACTTTAGCAAATGAATCTGACCATCTATAGTCTCTCTCAGTTGCTAGGGTGGTTGATTGCTGCGCCTTTCATCTTGGCCATCCTCTATGTGGCATTTCTCCCTTGTTTCAAGCTTTTGGTTCACAAGTTCAGTGCTCTACCCTCAAGCCCAAAGAAGCAAGTCCATTCCCAAGCCGAAGACAAGCTCAAGGTAAGGGACGTTTAACATCCCTGTTGTATTTTATTGTTCCTGTCATCCCAGTAAGCTGCGTGGAGCAAGGTCATGAATCCCAATATACCACATGTATATAATTCCCTACTGAGATATGTATATTATAGCTTACAGCCTTGTTGGATTTGGGAAATGGCGAGTTTCTGCTGCAACTCAGTCCACTGTCTACTGTTACTTTAAATGGAGATTCTGACATATAATATTTTAGTTGTAACCGCTCCAGTGAAGTTCTATCCAAGGCTCTGGTCAAAGGTAAAAGGTTGTGCTGTACTACTCTGTTGGTTAATAAGAGAAAAGAAAATTCCGAATAGCTGCAGCTATCTCTGTCTTCCCTTCTCATTACCGTGGATTTCCATAGGCAGTATCATCAAATTTGTGCAATGCAACTTTCCTCTAAGAATAGACATTAGTATCAGAGAATTTCAATTAGATCATTGTTACTCTCAAAACGCACGGGCCTTTTGTTACTCTCAAAACACACTGGCTAGGGAGGTTCGGACTTGGCAGTGTTTATCTGTGTTTTTAAATTTTAACACCGTAGTGCAGAATTTCGCGAAAGTTTGTAGTAGCATTGAAATACACTTGCATCAATTTTTTTTTCGTTCTTTCTGAAGTATGGAATCTGCCGATACAATTGTACACACTTATTTTCATCCCAACGGACTAGCCTTAGTTAAAAAACTGAAATAAAAATCGTTTGGCCTTTGTTTTTGCCGGCAAGAGAGTGTAGCTAGTTTCTTGGAGACGCAAGAATAGATGGACTCGGATAATCAAACTGTCATTTTCAACCAACGAATAATGTCAAAAACAAAAAGACCAAAAATAATAGAGTAATATTAAGTCTGCTGGGTTTCCGTGCAATTTGTCTGTTGGGGTTCTTTGACTCGGATCTGGTAGTGTAGATAAAAAGATCGACGCTGGTATAAATCCAACTCTATTTAAGCTTGGAATAGATTGGTTATGTCTTATAGTAGCTACACGGACACACCCAGTTGTTGTTCATCATCAAGTAGTACTTCAGCTGAATTGAAACTCTACCAAGCTTTCATATTTTCTATTCCAATTTTTTTCACTCTTTTCCTCTTGTTCTTGTTCTACTTGCTCTACCTTCGTCGATGCCGCAGAGTAGATTGGTCGTCGTCTCTGCAGATGAGAGCTTCCTACCTCAATAACAATCCCCGGGTAAACATTTATTTATTCATTTGTACCCTTTACTGGTGATTGTAACTTGTATGTTAATTAGTGTGTTGACTTCATTTCTGTTGTTTGTTTTAGCTATCCGAGTCGGGCTTGAAGAAGGAACTTCGAGAAATGCTGCCAATCATCGTCTTCAGGGAGAGCTTCTCAATCAGAGATACACAGTCAGTTCACTTTTCGCTTCTTTTGGCTCTAAGATAACAACCAACACTTGCGCACTGACTTGTTCACTTCGGCAAAACAACTTGAAGGCTGGAATGCCACATGTGGCTTTTGTAATGATAATAATCACACAAATCTGGTTATTGGTGCAATTTGAAAGATGAGATATGAATGCTTTCTGGAGTACTGATGTTACAGAGATAAACTTCATGTGTTACGACTTATGGCCTTTTAAAGTGTCCTAATGATAATAGGATACAAAATAACTAAGATGGTTAACATTTTCTTTTTAGGCAACATGTGAGTATTGGATACACATCACCTTAATGATAGTACCAATTCCACTAATCCTTTTTGATTATCAGACTTGCTATTACGATTGAAAGGTATAGGACCTGTGTAAGCGGATATCTATCGAGCCCAGATAACTCTGATAAATTCTGTAGCACACGCGTCCTTATATCTAGTGGATGTCAGGGAACGTTCTGGAATTAGTGTGTTGTTAGAGCTTCATAAGTCATAAACAGTGTCCAATTTATATGCTCCTGCAATTAGTGTATATCTGAAAGCTGGTTGGATCTTGCCATCAACCTCTTGGCCTTAGACAATGAACCAAGGTCTCCATTCTAAGACCCTCTTTACTGTTGCAGATGCTCCGTATGCCTTGCTGACTACCAAGCTGAAGATAGGCTTCAACAGATACCAGTATGTGGTCACACATTTCATATGGATTGTATTGACCACTGGCTTGCTACCCACACCACTTGTCCTCTTTGCCGCCTATCCCTTCTTCCTGCTGCCAAATCTGACAACGGGCCTTCACATAATGTACAAGAAATCCAGGCAGTTGTAATGCAGAATGAGGTCATCTCTGAAGGTAGTAATGTTGAAGATAGAAGGTCAAGGTCTCCACAAAGTACTGGAAGGACACGAGTATTTGAGCAGGGCAGCTGTCGTGTTAGAAATGAGGAGTTCTTCTGCGATGTGTGGAGAGCAGATGAACACATTGAACAAAGTGAGGAGGGTTCTGTAGTACCTGATATTGAAGCACATGGTAGTGTTGAGCGAGTCAGTACTGGGACTCTTCCTTAGTGCTTAGATAATTTAACGTTGTCGTGTATCATTTTAAGTGCTTGTAGCCTTGTACACATCCATATGTGCACATTGATGTGTGTATGTGTATATCATGGTCTAATCATACAACTATCCTCCCACTGTTATCTTATGTGCACAGCAGCACAGCCGTGAGTTTGTTTCCTAATTCCTGTATTGGAGTACTTCTGCGAGATCGATCTGCTGTCTCCGTATGACCTTGTCAAAATTTACTTATTCTTTCAAGAGAATGGAATGGAGAATAGTGGAACATTATTAGTTTGAACCATTCAACCCGGAATAACTCTTTGACACCCTTTATCCACAAATAAGAATAAAATGAAGCTTGAAATGGGAGGCAAAGCTCAAATCAGGTCATTCGTAGCGATGCTTGCTGTGCAAAAGTTTAGATCACCGTCTCAAGGCGATGGTGATTGGTGTAATCAGAGGAAAATCCATAAGATGTAATAAATTAAGTTTTACACCAGCTTCTTGAGATAACTCCAGACAAAAGTAGTGACAAGCCGGGATATTCTCAAAAGTTGGAGGTGCGAGTGTGCGATATTCTCAATCAATTAGGTGCTCACCCCACCCAGCACACAATTCCTACATCAAGACCTCCATACCCAATCATGCTGCGTTATGCATTAATATAAAACAAATATAAGAGCAAAGCACCATTCAACCCCGAGGCAGTCGGATCACACTGGACGAGATGCATACAACTTTCTTATAAAAGCCAACACTCTCTGGTTCACTGTTTCAGGGCTCAAACAAATCAATGTCAGGTTTGTTAGAAGTGAAAAGTGGAAGAGATAGGCTTCAATGTACCATCAGAAACCTGGACCCACAACTGAAGATTGGTCCTCAGTGCCAACACTTACGTCAGAATCTGGCTTGCTTGGTTTCATCTCATTGCCGACTGTGGGTAGCTTGGCCTTGGGAGACAGCCTCTTCACCTCATCTACTGTGTATATGAAAATCTTTCTTACCATGCCGCAGAATTCACTGGAATCGAAAAGAACCGAGGAAAATAACCTATATATTTTTAATACATGCAATGGCTGATTCCTCATGATATTGAAGCCACTTGGTGTACATATTGTGGTTATTTGTATCATAGTCTTGATGGATAATTGATAGTTGTTTGTATTTTAAGTGGAGCCTTTGATGGATAGTAATTGATAGTTGTTTGTACTTTAAGTGGAGCCTTTGAGATGCTTATGCGTATGTATTATGTATCTCTTCCACTTGAATGGTTCTCTTGGATAGCGGTTTTCTTTGCTATTTGGGCTTTATGATTCTCATATGTTGTGATTGTTTTAGTTTTATTATGATTTTTGCTTTTTCCCTCTCTCTTCCAACAATATGTAAATTTTGTCGCATACGCAAGGGCTCCGCTCATACTCCACTATTATGCAGATATACTAGTATTTTCATGTAATGATAAGTGTTGAATTGGGTCACAAGTCACAACTAATAGCAGCTAGTAGTAAATTGGAGTAAATAAGATGATTCTAAAAATGGAAAACGAAGTAAAGAAAAAGTTGGTGAAGTATGAATAAAGGTGGGTGCGTTTATCATCAGCGTAAACCTGAAACTAGTAGAAAGGAAAGAAGGGAAAGACGGACGTGCGAAAACACGAGCGTGTATGGAATACCGAATCAAACAAAACACTGAAAACAATCGTGTTGAAGGAAACACAAAAGTAGTATTATTATTGTTATTAGAAACAAACAATCGACTTCTCCTCCTCAGTCCTCAAAGACGATAATATAGTATAGAATTATTTTATTTTCCTTAATTGGCCCCGGAGTGATGGCGCCGCCGGGAGAGGTTCAAGAGCAGCCTCCGAGACAGCAACAGCAGCGGGGAGGGTTCGGCCAGAGCATAACGGGGATAATAAGGCTGGCCGTCTTCTGGTACTTCGCATCCAAGTTCTTTTCTCCTAAGAAACCGGCCACCTCCACCTCCTCCGACGAGCCTTTGGTCCAGATCTCTAATCTCTTCCACCAAGGAGAAACGCTGGTGCGTTTTCAGATCGTTACTTCATTTATTTACATACTACAGTTGTTGATTGATTATATATTATATGACTCTGATTCTCACAGGACATGTGGCTCTATCTCTCGGAACACCAAAAATTCACCGATTTTGGGAACGAATCAGCCCTCGTATGGCACGAAACAAACCTTCCTTATGCTGTTTGGGGTCCAGATAGCACCAGGACTCTTTCCATCTCCTACGCTCCCTCCGAGGTAACCTCTCTCCCTACTCTAATTCTATTTTATTTTTCAGCTCTACTGCTAATCCATATACCTGTCTTCGTTTTAGGCGCTCAAGCACAATGGAACTCTCTATGCTCATGTTTTCTTCGCCCGTTCTGGTTATCCCCCAGATCCCACTGACCCTGAATACCAGCCTTTAGCTGCCTTTGGGAGAACGCATTGTATGTTTTGTCTTCTCTAACATCTTATTATTGCTTCTCGTCCTACTCACTCAAATTTATTTCATTCAGCTGTTGTAACGTATTTACCCAAGTCAAGAGCGGATAAAAGGAAGAGCCTTTTAGGGGATTCCAATGAAGCTGAACACACTTCTCAGGTCCATCTTCATCTCTCGTTATTTTCTCCTTCATTTTGTTTGATAACCGCTACCCATCATGCATTTATGTATGTATTTCCTCTCATAGCCGTCATACAAAATAGACCTAGTGCAGCCCTTATGCGCCACTTCAGCTTTGAGGGAGAAGCGTAATAAACCCCACTTCAACATAATTGTCATCCTTGAAGAACTCGATCATTCATTGCGTGTGTTTTAGGGCGCAACCTAATGTTCCACACTTAGCAGTTAGTGTCACAAGACTTATGATTTTTGCTCACGTCCTTTTTCGCTTTTCTATCTTTCTTTTCTCCTGTCATTTTTTGCCCTCGACATTTTTTGTATCGCTTTGCAACTCTTCTTAAGGTTTACGTTCGCTCTTATAGGTGATTGATGAAAGTCAGAATGATGCTAATGACAGTGACGATGGTCCAACGGAATATATTTCTTACTGGAAACCCAATATAACTATTAATCTGGTTGATGACTTCACACAGTAAGTTATACTGTTCACTGTTGTTGGTATTACTTTTTGATTAGAGGTGCATTCATATTTACTGGTACAAATTATTCTAAACAAGTGATTTTCTATCCCAACATATACTCTCTTAACTTACTTCACACAATCACACATTTTGACCACTAGTTATATGTTGAGACCTGGGTACGGAAGTATTTTTGAGAAAGAGTCTACTATTTAGAAAATCCACTCTGAATGCCCTAGCTGCCTCTAGAAGTCTCTCAGACCAAGTATAGGTCCCATTCCTAATGAAGAGGGGGATAAAGCAGAATCTTTTATGGGAGATCCTTTCGAACAACCTGTTATAATAGGAAAGTCCTATATCGTGAATTAAATCATCAAGCTGATCATAAAATCCATGGACGTTCCAGTGGACATTATGCACTTGTTACACAACAACCCCTTAGAGGAAGAGCCAAGCAAGGAGTCCCTCTCTACACTCAAACTTCCGCTTCCTTCCCAAGACTCTTATACTCCAGTGAACAAAAGCCGATTATATGGACATACTGCTTAAAACTTGAAAGCAATTTTTTGGAAATGCTTGTTGCTGCACTTTTTTGCAAAATTCCTTGCGTCAGGCTTTTAGGATTACCACAGTGAAGCCTGCCTTATGGTATTACTACTAACTCAAATATTCGGCCCACTTAAAATACAGAAAGAGTCCAAAGCTAAGATTCAAATGTCATTAGGGAGTTTAGACTGCCGCCTGAAAGGCGCTTAATTTTAGGGTGTTGGTCTTTCAATTCTTCCCCCAAAACATATCTTCTCTTCACAGGTTCACTTCACTTGGTTAACTAAACCTCCAGTCTTTTATTAATAATGTTATGTCTAAGGTTCCTCTTTTTCATAGTGTTACAAATCATGTTTGTGTTGTTTCTGATTCTGTTATAAGTGTTATTGACATATGTTCATGAATAGTCTTACTAGTTGAATGTTAAGTTTGGCATCTGTTTTATTCTTTTATATTTTGCAGATATCCCAAGAACGCTGTTCCACCAAATATAGCTCCCTGTATCCTCAACTATTCTCTTGTTTTAGTTTACCATATTAATTTTTGTAGCGTGTTGGATGATGCTTAATAATTCATACTTATAGAAGTTCAATTCTTACGTTCCCTGTAGGTCTTCTTCTTTTGATAGTTTCTTAAGAATTCGGTGCAGTAGTTCTGATTGGTTCTACTTTGGGTGGGAGTGGTTTGGACACTCCAGTAACTAAGGTCCTTTAGTTCCTCATATGGAGGTTCTCTTATAAGAATCAGATGTAATTTGCATCCTTTTCAGTTTATCACACTTTATCAATTTTCTGTATCATCATAATAGAATGATTATCTGAACTTCGGATAGTCATCATATAACCGTCTTTGTATGTTCTGTAGTCATAAGGATATTATGGAATTTCTTGACTTAATAATTGCAGACTTGAGTGTTGAACCCAGTACAGGGAACTACTATCCAACTGTTTCCTTCAATGAGTTTTGGCTACTTAGGAATAAATTAATACAGCTGAATGACTCAGTGAATGAAGTACCCCTACATTTGGAGGTTGGTCCCATAAGCATGACAAAGTGGCAACTATTTATACAGATTGATCAGTCATTCCAGATTCATCGTAGTTATGGGAGCATGCTTGAAGGGGAGGCTGATGAACTAAAGGTAACTAATGTCTTCCTTCACATGTGTATCAGTGTGTGGACCTGTTTTTTGGGTTTTCAGGTGAATACCCTGGGAAACATAGAATATGGCCTTGGGAGCATTTTTTTTCTCAGCCAAATGATTTGTAATGTTAGAGGAAACACCTAATACATTAAACAGAGACGCTAGAAGGAACTTTGGAATGCCAAATACATCTGCTAGGAAAGTCTGAATGGGCCTAGATCTATGAAGCACGGATGCAGCTCTTGGTGGGCTGTGTGCCTGTGTCTGAGTCTGAAGCAGACGGGCCATGGACGTGCGTCCGACGCGGTCAACATGGTCAGGATGCGGTCAACTAAACTGGACACTGGTCAAGACTCAGATATTGACTCAACAGGAAAAAAAAAATGAATTAAAATACTGTTAAAAAACTCAATTTCTTCCGGTTGTGGTTTCTTAAGACTTATGGCATGCTTTTGAAGTTTGATTAAGAACTATGTTATTTAATCTTAGGGACCCTTAATCTTAATCTTGTGGTTGTTTATCTTGAATAGTTTTGAATTTATAAATTATGATACATTTAAATTAGTTTCTAATGTTTGAATTATATAATAAAATTACAATTGTTATTTTATATCCGCGTCCAAGTCCTACTTTTTGGAGATATAACCGAGTCGTTGTGTTTGTGTCCGCATTCATGTCAATGTCTTCTTCTGTCTAGATGGTGCGACTCGGGAGACATGCAAAGTGCTTACTAAAAAGATCAAGAAGAATAAGTTAAACTATATGTGACATAGGATGAACCGTGGAAGATCAATTTTCAAGTTTCAACTCGATATTTTTTTTTAGAAAAAATCAGCGATGTCATTATCTTTGGTGTAAAGTCTTACCGAGTGAAAGCTGTTGCACAGGGAATTCAAGTTGATTTTATTACATTTCTTTGCCTTGTTTTTCAAATGCACGATTCTCAATTCTTTTTTTACATTTTATTGCTAGTTATTTTTATTTGACGATATATCTGATTAAACATTGCACTTTCCTCTTTGTTATTTAATATTCTTTGTTTTTGTTGTCAGAGGGTATTCTTGGAGGGGAATCCTTACCTCTTGGGGATCACAATGGTTGTTTCCTTACTTCATTCAGTATTTGACTTTTTGGCTTTCAAAAATGGTATGGATGATATTTTCATTTTATACACTCTTCTCACAATCATTTGTTACTCCAATGTTGCTTCACTGACATGGCCACTAATTTTTTTCTCTGTTTGCTCTTGTAGATATTCAGTTTTGGAACAAAAACAAGTCTATGGAAGGACTGTCTGCAAAGTCAGTGGTTGTGAGCTTTATTTGTCAGTTGATCGTGTTTCTCTATCTTCTAGACAATGACACTTCCTGGATGATCCTGGCTAGTTCTGGAGTTGGCTGCTGCATTGAGTTCTGGAAGATAGGGAAAGCCATGCACATAGAGGTGTGCTCTTAGTTACAAATTTCTTTCTGATTAATATCACGAGCTTGAACTGCAAAATATACCGAAGTAAATTTGGTTTGGGATCGGCGAAATATCTAGTGATGTTCTTGTAAAGGAGAGTTTTGTTACACTTTCTCTTATTCTCAGAGTTGGTATCCCTGTCCAGAGTTTAGACCTTGAGAGTTGATAAACCAAGTTCCTTTTTTGAAAAAGACTTTTTCTATAATCATGTTTTTGAGAGCTTGCTTTTGAACTTGCTACAATCTTGGTGGTGATTAATCCTCTTCCGAAGGATTATTTTTTTGTTTATGGGTGGCTAGGCTGGGCAAAGCCCCCCCAACACACACAGAGTCACACACCAAAATAAAAAGAAGATTACAAGATAAAAAAAAACTAAAAAAAAAAAAATAAATAAAGGAAAAAGAAAGAATGAAAGATACCATACACCATATTCCATTGGAGTATACACCATACTCCATTGGAGTTTGTTTTATCTCATAAAGATTTCATAAGTAGTACACTTTCTTTTTCTTTTTTTCAAATTATAGAGAAGAAAGAATGGGCCGTATTACACACATAAATAATACAAAAAATATATAAATAATAGGGTTTACATCCAGAAAAATATGGGTCGAGGGTGCTTCTTAATAATAAAAAGAATCAGCATTTAGATAGTAATTTTTCTTTTTGAAAGTTTTATTGTCGAAAGAAGTTGAACAGACCATGTGTTTACCATATCTCTGTTTATAATGCGTACGTACTATTGCACGTATCCTGGTTCATCCTACTTTGCTGAAGTTGGGCTATAGGTTATGAGGTGAGTACTTTGCAACATTTATGATTATTGATTCTCTTTCTCCTTTTTTCAGATTGATAGAAGTGGGAAAATACCAATGTTGAGGTTCCGAAACAGGGATTCTTATGCAAGTAATAAGACAAAGGAGTATGATGATTTGGCAATGAAATACTTGTCCTACGTTCTCTTCTTCCTTGTAGCATGCTCTTCAATATACTCTCTAATGTATGAGCGCCACAGGAGTTGGTACTCGTGGATTCTTTCTTCACTTACAAGCTGTGTTTACATGTTTGGTATGCCCTTCCCTTATTTTTTTTTGTTCCGCTAATGTTGTCTTGTTACTCCAAGGAATGCAATTTCTCTGATTGTAGTATTCTCATATATATTTTCCGCTTTTAAAATCCATGGTACCATGCTAATGGATACTCAGACGTTTCTAATTTCTATTATAGTAAAAACTGATGCTTCTTACAACTTTTTTTTTGATTGGCAAGCTTGTTTTAAATGAGATCAGTAACTCTTTGATACTGGTGTGGTTCAAGCCCCAAACCTCTGGTATCATCACCCAAAGGTTTTACTGACTTCGCTAGTCAGCACCTGCAAAAAAATGTGTGGGCAAGCCTGTTTTTTTAAAGAGATCAGTAACTCAATAGTGTGTAGTGTGTATAGCGGGGTTCGAACCCCAGACATCTGGTATCATCACCCAAAAGTTTTACCAACTAAGCTAGAAGGCACTTACATGCTTCTTACAACTCGTCTTGATATGCTATAATTTTGTGCGCACTGTTACCATTCTTCAAGGTATCAACGGGCTTTGCATCTCTTAGATTTGCATTAAACTTTCTTCAATTTTGTTATTGATCGCTAGTATTTGAATACTGATATTCCACAATAAAGAAGTATTCGACAATAATAGCGAGTCTGTAGGGAAGACATCCAGCTTCAATGATCATTACTGATAAAAGAAAACTGTTTTATGATCTTTAGGGATAAATGATCATTCACACTAGAAGTTTTACCTTAGCTATTAGAAAATAAAAGAAAGATGACGTACTAGTAAGTCTTTCGTCAAGGTAAAAGGGAACCAAGGGAATCTAGATAGCTGTGGTTATTATTTGGTTTTTCCTAAAACCGCATTGGAAGGTTCCCGGTTTTATGTCATCCACTCATGCTTGACAAATTTATATTGCTTGTTTTTGAGTGACCTGTGGTTTTTGACTTGGCACTTAAAGTTTTCATAATTTTTGTTTCTGAGCTAAAACTGCTTTGATTTTACCATTTCTGCAGGTTTTATCATGATGTGTCCCCAACTTTTCATAAACTATAAACTGAAGTCAGTGGCACATCTTCCGTGGAGACAGATGACCTACAAATTTCTCAATACCATTATTGATGATCTCTTTGCCTTCGTGATAAAGATGCCAATGCTACATCGTTTGTCCGTTTTTCGAGACGGTGAGCTTATTTCAATGTATCTCTTTCTAGATATCTCAAGTGACAGTACTTGACAGTAATAGAGGACAACTAAGTGCTATACTACTATTTTAGCTAGTACATAATGTAAGCTACTCATATGGTGTATTAAGTGTCATACTGAAGTCTATTCCAGTAGTTAATGGCGTCAATATTTTAAAACTGCACAAAGTATCCTGATCAGCGGTCAAGACCAAATTGTTCTACTAGACGATGAGCACAACATCCTGTGTAAGGTGTGAACCTTTCTTACTTAGCATCAATAATTGAATTAAGGCAACCTATCACTATTGTTGTAAGCCTTTATCTTTATACTTAGAGGAATGCTAGCATGCAACACACCTCGTGAGTTGCAAAGAGGCTACTTACTAATAGACAGACATTTTGTCTTGGGATGCTAAAAGATTATGCAGATTCCGAAATAGTTAGAATCAAACAAAAAGTGTTCGCTAGTGAGTGGCCTCTATGTGATTGAAAAGGTGTGTTACCTGGTGACGTTCCTTTTATGCTTATTATTCTTTTTCTGGTGTTTGTCTTGCTCTAAAAGTACTTCGTTGCTTCTAGCCTGTTTATTTGTTGTGTCGTGGATTTGGAAAATCTTCGTTACAACATTATCTTCTTTAGCTTAATATATAAGTTATTTTTTTTATTAAGCAAACGTGACTCGTTTTAAAATCACAGAAAGTACGGAATTATTATGTTCTTTCACCTTTGTATTGGATCGGTAGGCAAATGAGGTGATGCTGGTTCTTATTGTTGTAGTTTAAATAAAGTTATTCCGTTTAGTTCTCAATTGTTTCTCCTTGTTTCCCTGCAGATGTCATCTTTCTGATATATGTATACCAGAGGTGGATTTATCCAGTTGACAGGAAGCGTGTGAACGAATTTGGTTTTGGTGGTGAGGATGAAGATCAGGCGTTGACCAATACTGAGGTGGCAACGGGAGGAGCAGAAGAAAAGAAAACCAACTGATGTTTCCTATTTCGCCGAAACTCTTATTGCTGCACTTGTTATGGATAAATGAAGTAGGATATATATTCTTCTTCTTGGGTCTCCTTAATTTAACATGTTTCATAGTTATCTCCAAAAATGTTAACATGATTATTTTGCCGTATGTCACTTGGCATTGCGTTTATGGCTGAGCAGGATGAGGTTGCTGGAACATACACAGTAGATTTTTATTAGGCTGTTTTCAGTTTTGGCAAGTATAATTCTTCAACTAGATGATTTTACTGGCATTTTAAGGTTGTTCTATGTTCTAAATTGTAGATTTTAAAGTATTTCAAGATATGATTTTGTAAGTAGATGGAGTGGCTCTATGTCTCCCTCTCTCTCTATATATATATATATATATATATCTCGAGCATTATACCATAGTTTATACTACACTACCTTACGAGATGAGTCAAGTGCTAATAATTTGTGGATATGATCTACTAATCATAAATAATATCTTCACAAAAATTCATCTAATTTGGAAATCTCTAACCTAGTTAAAAATCATTCTCAAATTTTTTTTTTTTAAACGGTTAAGATTTTTCGATTTTGTAATCATCTTTTGATATAGTTAAACATTATCAAATGAGTTGAAATTTAGTAGAGGTGATTTTCATGGTTAGTTGAACATATCTACAAAAAATTAGATTATAATTCACATTGTACGTAAAGTTGTGGGGAATTGTATAAACTATGGTATAAAAGTGTGTAAACGGAATCTGCTCGTGTATATATATATAATAATATTTTTTATATAACTATTTATACAATAGTCTCAATTTGACTCTACAAATTTATTTATTTTTTTGTAGATGCTATTTTCCTACCATGGAGAACATCTTTAAATAAATTGGGCTCATTTGAAAATTTCTAAAGTTGCTAAAAGAGGGGTTAGAGATTTTGGAATGATATGGAATTTTGTAGATATGATCTCTATAATAGTAAGATCATACCTACAAAATATTAGACTTTAGTTCAATTTATAAAAGGGTGTTATTATATAAACTGTTGTACAAAAAGTGTTGTAAACGGATTATCTATGGACATTTTATATAGTGTTTTGACGCATCTATTTAGTGTCTTTAACAGTTTATTTAGTGTCTTGCTTTAAATGAAAAAGTTATTCAAAACACTATATCCATGACACCATATCTGTTAACGGAGAAGGCCTGACGTATTGATACGTATGTTAGTATTTTTCATTTCATTTATTTATATATTTTTTCCTCGAAAGGATTAGGTGGGGAGGGCTGAAATGGCTTGGTTAGTTTCGTAGGTAGTGAATCTATTCTTCAATCTGACAAGAGGTGCCATTTATACTTCTATAATTAAGGAAGCATTTTTTTTTACTGTTTCTATCAAATCGTTAGTCTTCTATTAAGAGCATTCTGTGTGCGGAAAATTGTACCCTGAATCGTTGATGGTCAACATTCTTGGAAGCTTCTATTCAGTAAGCGTTAACATGCTTGTTGTATCATGTATCTTAAGAGTTCTACTCAGATATAGCTCTGAACTCCGTGTTTTTAGGAGCTGAAACTTGAGTTTCAGTTGTCTGTAACGGAAGTTGAAGAGAGTAAATTATTCATCAGCACTTTTTTTGTTCCGGGGGAGAGTTTCTATCATTTAATGTCCACTTTCTACCGGCGACAAACATGGAAGCATGCCGGCCACTTGAGTAGGTAAATGGCCTTCTATGATGTTGGCATATGTAGTTAGAGACTTTAAGAATGCGAGAAGTCAGAGTAGAAAGTAGCAGTCGAAGAAAACTCTTATTCTTGTTAAACTCAAGTTTAAGGCCTTTTTACTCTAACAATATGTATGGAACAATCAACAATGTGTATTCTGCTATTCATGTATTATTCCAGAGGAGAAAGAAGTCATCTTCATGGGTAATAGCTGCTATAACACAGAAAAACTCAACATGCACGTGCATGTATTATGGAAGGAAGGGAGAGCAAGGTAGACATGTTTCTATTGCTTAAATTAGAGACATCTGTTGCAGGTTGATTGGGTAGCAATCAAAAGGTGGGCCGGTGAAAGCTCTTTGAGCAAGGATTGCATTTACAGACTGTGTTGTATGGAACGCATCCCAGAAGACATACTGGTTCCTGTTTGGGCAAGGAGTTGCGAATGGCATGCAAGTCATCTGTCCTTGGTTTCTTCCAATTCCACAGCACCCGGTATTTGTAACACTGATCCCTGCAAATACCATTTCCAGTAGAAACTTCAATCACAAGTCAGTCATGCATTACCTTGTTTTCATGCGTTCTACTAAGACCAAGAGCATGAGAAGTGGAAACTGAAAGGTTTACCGTAGGCAGCAGGATTATTGAGTATGTCCCCGACTGCACTGTAAGTATTGCCGTAAACAAAGATAGATCCTGGATGGTTGGAGTTAAGCTGGTCGACCAGCCATCTGAGGCCCAAGTTGAAAGTACCTAGCATCTCATTCACGTAGGAAACACACCTTCCAGGCGGGGCCTGACCTGTAGCAAGTTGATTTGGTATGCATCCTAGTGGGCCCACCCCTGCTATCAAGAATTTTCTGAGTCCCATGCTGTGCAGTGCCTGAAATTGTAGTGACACCTACATAAACAATGGATTCGGTTTCGAAAAACTGGCATGGAGTTATGCACGTTACTTACCAGAATTTGCCTAGTGTAGTGGTTGAGTAAGAGATTGGCGTAGTCTGGCGGACTGTAATTGTTACTTGAGGGGTACATGGAAGGCAGAAGATAGTTATTAATGTAGTCGTTGCTTCCAAACACCATGAACGCTATGGATTTGGCCAAATATTGGGTGAGGTTTCCTACGCCTTCCGTCTGACTCTTTAGTTGATTTACTGTATTCTGGAAACTCAGGACCTGTTGGCTCAAGCTAAAACGTTCTCCCTGTTCCAGGTGAGTTTTCAATGTCAGGATTGTCAGCAACTTGGTTTGCAGTAAAATACGGATGTTAAGAAATAGAAAACTCCCTTTATTAACTTTTTGGTGTTGGGACGATTTTAGGACTGCCAGTGAATTAAGACATTGAATTAGTGTGATTCAGAATGAATCCAACGTATTATCCTAAAACAATCTGATAATAATTGTGTGAGTCCAAAATCTCAAAATATGTTACCAGTTGCTTTGTGCAATTTTAATGGTTAGGTATAGAACGCTATTCGGAGTTTGCTCACGCTAATAATAATTTGTGCTTAATATGAATTTGCGCAAGAATGGATTACATAGTGCCGGCCAGTTTCGTCCAGTATGCCAGCAGCTGCTGAGGCATAATTCACACCACTACGTATTCTTATTCCAACAGTGTTAGGATCCGCGTAAGCTGGAAGAAATGGGAGACCCAATTTCTCTCCTGCAAGCTCAAATTTGTGTTAGTTTGCTCAACATGACAACATCTGTATGCAAGCTGAAAAGAAAATAGGAGGCTTTAAGAAGGGTAGCCAACGAAATAACCCAGGTCGCAGCTGTGCCATAACCGAAAAATTTGACAATTTGTACCATGAAGTCAAAAGAAGTCGCCTACCTAACATATCAGCAATGGTTCGTCCATTGGTGAATCTCCCTGTAGGCCATCCGTTGAAGTCAATACCATAGGGCAAGTAGTTAGCCTTTGCTACGCAGCTGAGGAAGTTGTTGTTCCCACCATCTACTAGTGAATCTCCAAACACAAACATTGCTGGAACTTGTGGCGCTGCAACAACTCCATTTGGTACATAGAATATTATCGTAACAATCACCAACACCCATAACCACCCCAATTGGTGGACATTTAGGTTCATCCTGCAACTAGCAGTTTCTTTATGTTCGTTCTACTAAGGAAAGAGATAGCGTACAACTGGTTTCAATATGCAGTCTGTGTTTGTTAGCAATATGCAGTCTGTGTTTGTTTATATATATAAAGGTAAAGGTGTCGGACTGATCGAGTTTGCAGCGAAACAGATAATGGTCTCATCCATTTGAAACGGCTATTCCACGCACTCTTGCTTTTCTCATAGCTTTTTTCCTTATTTCCTCTTGCTTTTGAGAGATCGTTACACATACAAACAAAAACATCCAAGAGCAAGTTCAATGGAGGGCTGCTTTTAGCACGCCCAGCCATATTTAGCATCCCAAAATCAAAAAACCATTCCAATCACACTTTTTAGCAACTGTTAAGTTCGGGATACAAACGGCGCCGTCTGTATAGGGCAGTTACTAAAAACGTGAATTTCTTTCTCTTCTCCATTTCTCTCTTCTCTCTCTCGTCTCTTCCCTCTCAATCTCGCGGCATCCTCTCACTCAATCTCACGGCATCCTCTCTGTCACCTCAATTTCTATTAGATTATTTTGATATACATTCACCAAGTATTAATTATTACAACTTTGAAATTCAATTTTATTGAGTTTATTTTGATTTATTGTGAGTTATTTTGATTGTGAGGTTATTTTGATTAGTTTAATGTTGAATTAGAATGTTGAAATTGTGAGGTTAAAGGGATTAGTTTAATGTTTATTGAATTGTTTGTTGAATTAGAATGTTGGAATTGATATTTTAGAATGTTAGTTTGAAATTGTGCGTTTTGTTTAAATTGAAGTTATAAAGATGATATTGTTGATTGAATTGCAGGTTGAGTAACAAGGGTTAATGATTTTTCGGTCGAAAAATCAGTTAGTAGATTGACACAAGAGTCGACGTCAGCACTAAACGTCGATGAGGATGAAAACGTCGATGAAGTCTATAATTTGCAAAACCTTACAGTAATTGAATTTTCGGACCCAGTTGATCCACTAACACATGCTACTTGGCTAGAAACCCGGAAACTCACATCTCTCATCGTGTAAATATGGTAAACATTTGATCGTTAAATTTGATTTATTTAATATCATAATTTGTATTTTTTTTAAAATTTTAATGAATAAATGTTTTAAATAAATGTTTAGGGAGGGGAGGAGGGGGGGGAGATGAAATTGCGGTGTTGTTGGGCATCCGTGAACAATTGATGGAAGATAATGGTTACCAAAAGCGATTGTTTTGAAGACATAAGAAATGAAATTTTACAATTTCCATTTGGGTCATTGTTTCGATATGGTTATCAAAACACCGACCGTGGTTTGATATACGCTTTGATCGAGTGGTAGTGGGACACAACTCACACTTTTCACTTTTCACAAGGCGAGATAGACATCACTCTGATGGATGTTACTATGTTCACGGGAATGAATGTAGGAAAGGGAACGACCGTTACGTTTGGAGAAGGTTGGTTCGCGACTTTTGATTATGCACAACAAAAATGGCCGAATATAAGGCCGGAGCATTGGGCCAAAGGGGGTATCAAACCCTACTTTTTTGTGAATGAGTTCATGGAGAAGATGAAAGAGAGTGACGAAGGTTGGTACCCGACGGGTACAGATCAGGAGAGATATTTGAGAGCATTCTATTTTTATTTAATCATGCAGTATTTCTTCCCAACGGGTGATAGTTCACTGAGATTCCTAGGGGGGATGTGGTGGTAATTATTTGTTGAATGGAAGGAAGAAGATAAACAAGGACCATCCGATCGACTCTATTTGGATGGCCAATGTGAGGACACGTACATGTCCATATCTCAAATTATCTATTTAAAAATTTCATAGCTTTGCCACCAAAATTCATACCTGGGGTTACTTTCTTAAAATAATTTTTTTTTATTTGAAGAGTATAATAAACAAAAAAAAAAAAAAAAAAATTAAAAAAAAAAAAAAACAATTCATTTAGAGATATACTCTAACTTAGATAAAATTTGTTGTCCACTTTTGGAAAATATCTAACGGTAAAAAATGTCTAGTTTTTGCAATCATCATTTGTCAAAGTTAAAAATTGTCAAACATGTTGAATTTTGCCAGAGATGTTCCTTATTTTGAATAGTTCAAATCCACAAAAAATAAGGTTTTAAATCAGTGAGCATAGGCTTTAATTTCTGGATTTTTTCCACTGTTGTTGGTAAATTTTTAGGTGTGACTTTGGAACCCCTCTTGAAAGTTTTATTTAATTTGTCAGTTGAATACCTTAAGATTATGGTTAGAATACCTGTACACTTTCAATCCTTTTGTATATGGGATGATTGACCTTGAAATTGTATTGGAATAAAGAAAAACATTTATATTAATTTGTTTGTGAGGTGTTGCTAATTACCGATTATTTACAATAAAACATTTATGAGTATTATTCAGTGCCTTGTTTCTGTAATTGGTCACCGCATTGTCAGTCTATTTTTTCCAAGATAGATGATTAATTTACATAGTCATAACTTTTTTTTAAATGAGGCATTTCTAGACGTTGGATCTGAAAATTTGTACTCAATATTTATTTTATGAAAAAGTTTGATTTCAGTTGCGCATAAATTTACCATGTTACGTTGCAAATGCTATAGGAGGGTCTTAGGCCTAGGCGGGATCCTTGGGATTAGACATCAAGCTAAACTTTGCATTTGGTGTAGATTTGTTTCTAATTGCCGGTATCATTGCCTAACATCTCTCAGATCACCTTATTTCTTGAACTGTAATAATTAATCAAGACTGCAATGCCAGCATCTTTTAAGTTGTTGTAAATCAGCTTCTCTTATAACACCACCACTAAAGATAACAAAAAGATTCTTGAAGTAAATATAACTGAAGGGAATGGATTCTCTCGAAGGTGCAACGTGTATAGCTTTGTTGTGATCTTGAGAGGGAAGATGACAATGTTTGAACGAGGATATTGCAGTCTTTGGTGCGTGAGGAATAGACATCCGGTGTAGTTGATTTTATAGTACTGAGTTAATTTGAGATCGAATAAGGGATGGCGACTTTCCTTCGGTTCCCATTGAATTGGAAATTTGGAAATAAGATTTACTATAAGTTTTATTTTAGTGTTTTGTCTTTCATATTTTACTAAGTTGTTCACTTAGGATTATCTTTCAATGTTGAAATGTTATTTCTTTTACATGTTCTAAAAAAAAAAAAAAAAAAAAAAAAAAAAAAAAAAAAAAACTTTATTCGAAGAGTATAACACACAAAAATAAGAAAAAAAAAAAAAAAACGGATTTTTTTTTTTTTAAAAAAAAATTCATTTAGAGGTATACTCTAAGTTACATAAAATTTGTTGTCCACTTTTAAAAATAACTAACCGTCAAAAAATGTCTAGTTTTTGCAATCATCATTTGTCAAAGTTAAAAATTGTCAAACATGTTGAATTTTTGTAGAGATGTTCCTTATGGTTAGTAGTTCAAATCCACAAAAAATGAGGTTTTAAATTAGTGAGCATAGGCTTTAATTTATGGATTTTTTTTTCACTGTTGTTGGTAAATTTTTAGGTGTGACTTTGGAACCCTTCTTGAAAGTTTTATTTAATTTGTCATTTGAATACCTTAAGATTATGGTTAGAATACCTGTACAATTTCAATCCTTTTGTATATGGGATGATTGACCTTGAAATTGTATTGGAATTGTAAAAACAAAAAGAAAAAAACATTTACATTAATTTGTTTGTGAGGTGTTGCTAATTACCGATTATTTACAATAAAACATTTATGAGTATTACTCAGTGCCTTGCTTCTGTAATTGGTCACCGCATTGTCAGTCTATTCTTTCCAAGATAGATGATTCATTTACATAGCCATAACTTTTTTTCTAAATTAAGCATTTATAGACGTTGGATCGGAAAATTTGTACTCAATATTTATTTTATGAAAAAGTTTGATTTAAGTTGCGCATAGCTTTACCATGTTACGTTGCAAATGCCACAGGAGGGTCTTAGGCCTAGGCGGGATCCTTGGGATTAGACATCAAGCTAAACTTTGCATTGGATGTCGGTTTGTTTCTAATTGCCAATATCATTGCCTAACATCTCTCAGATCACCTTATTTCTTGAACTATCATAATTAATCAAGACTGCAATGCCATCATCTCTTAAGTTGTTGTACATCAACTTTTCTTATAACACCACCACTAAAGATAACAAAAATATTCTTGAAGTAAATATAACTGAAGGTAATGAATTCTCTCGAAGGTGCAACGTATATAACTTTGTTGTGATCTTGAGAGAGAAGATGACAATGTTTGAACGAGGATATTGCAGTCCTTTGCGTGAGGAATAGACATCCGTGTAGTTGATTTTGTAGTAATCGAAAGTTAATTTGAGATCGAATTAGGGATGGTGAATTTCCTTCGGTTCCCGTTGAATTGAAAGTTTGAAAATAAGTTTTACTGTAAGTTTTATTTTAGTGTTTTGTCTTTTATATTTGACTAAGTTGTTCACTTAGGATTATCTTTCAATGTTGCAATCTTATTTCTTTTACATGTTCTCAAAAAAAAAAAAAAAAAAATTTGAAGAGTATAATATACAAAAAAAAAAAAAAAAAAAAAAAAAAAAAAAAAAAAAAAATTCATTTAGAGATATACTCTAATATAGATAAAATTTGTTGTCCACTTTTGAAAAATATCTAACGGTCAAAAAAATGTCTAGTTTTTGCAATCATAATTTTTCAAAGTTAAAAATTGTCAAACATGTTGAATTTTTGTAGAGATGTTCCTTATGGTTAGTAGTTCAAATCCACTAAAAATGAGGTTTTAAATCAGTGAGCATAGGCTTTAATTTCTGGATTTTTTTTCACTTTGTTGTTGGTAAATTTTTAGGTGTGACTTTGGAACCCCTTTGAAAGTTTTATTTAATTTGTCATTTGAATACCTTAAGATTATGGTTAGAATACCTGTACAATTTCAATCCTTTTGTATATGGGATGATTGACCTTGAAATTGTATTGGAATAAAGAAAAACATTTACATTAATTTGTTTGTGAGGTGTTGCTAATTACCGATTATTTACAATAAAACATTTATGAGTATTACTCAGTGCCTTGTTTCTGTAATTGGTCACCGCATTGTTAGCCTATTCTTTCCAAGATAGATGATTCATTTACACAGTCATAACTTTTTTCTAAATGAGGCATTTCTAGACGTTGGATCTGAAAATTTGTACTCAATATTTATTTTATGAAAAAGTTTGATTTCAGTTGCGCATAACTTTACCATGTTACGTTGCAAATGCCACAGGAGGGTCTTAGGCCTAGGCGGGATCCTTGGGATTAGACATCAAGCTAAACTTTGCATTTGGTGTAGATTTGTTTCTAATTGCCGGTATCATTGCCTAACATCTCTCAGATCACCTTATTTCTTGAACTGTCATAATTAATCAAGACTGCAATGCCAAAGATCTTTTAAGTTGTTGTACATCAGCTTCTCTTATAACACCACCACTAAAGATAACAAAAGATTCTTGAAGTAAATATAACTGAAGGGAATGGATTCTCTCGAAGGTGCAACGTGTATAGCTTTGTTGTGATCTTGAGATGGAAGATGACAATGTTTGAATGAGGATATTGCAGTCTTTGGTGCGTGAGGAATAGACATCCGGTGTAGTTGATTTTACAATACTGAGTTAATTTGAGATCGAATAAGGGATGGCGACTTTCCTTCGATTCCCGTTGAATTGGAAATTTGGAAATAAGATTTACTATAAGTTTTATTTTAGTGTTTTGTCTTTCATATTTTACTAAGTTGTTCACTTAGGATTATCTTTCAATGTTGAAATGTTATTTCTTTTACATGTTCTCAAAAAAAAAAAAAAAAAAAAAAAAAAAAAAATTTAAGAGTATAACACAAAAATAAAAAAAAAAAAAAAAAAAAAAAAAAAAAAATTTTTTTTTTTTTTTTTTTTGTAAAAATTCATTTAGAGGTATACTCTAAGTTACATAAAATTTGTTGTCCACTTTTAAAAAATAACTAACCGTAAAAAAATGTCTAGTTTTTGCAATCATCATTTGTCAAAGTTAAAAATTGTCAAACATGTTGAATTTTTGTAGAGATGTTCCTTATGGTTAGTAGTTCAAATCCACAAAAAATGAGGTTTTAAATTAGTGAGCATAGGCTTTAATTTATGGATTTTTTTTTTTTCGTTGTTGGTAAATTTTTAGGTGTGACTTTGGAACCCTTTTTGAAAGTTTTATTTAATTTGTCATTTGAATACCTTAAGATTATGGTTAGAATACCTGCATACAATTTCATCCTTTTGTATATGGGATGATTGACCTTGAAATTGTATTGGAATAAAGAAAAAAACATTTACATTAATTTGTTTGTGAGGTGTTGCTAATTACCGATTATTTACAATAAAACATTTATGAGTATTACTCGGCCTTTGCTTCGTAATTGGTCACCGCGATTGTCGGCCTATTTTTTCCAAGATAGATGATTCATTTACATAGCCATAACTTTTTTTTTTAATTAAGCATTTATAGACGCGTTGGATCGGAAAAATTTGTACTCAATATTTATTTTATGAAAAAGTTTGATTTAAGTTGCATAGCTTTACCATGTTACGTTGCAAATGCCTAGTTTTTCTTAGGCCTCATTTTTCCTTTTGGGATTAGACATCAAGCAAAACTTTGCATTTTGTAGGTTTGTTTCTAATTGTTAATAGTTCAAATCCACTAAAACCTTATTTTTTAAATCATAATTAATCAAGACTTTTAATGCCATCATCTTTTTCAGTTGTTGTACATCGCCTTTTATAAACACCACCACTAAAGATAACAAAAATATTCTTGAAGTAAATATAACTTGAAAGGGAATGAATTTAATTTGTGCAACGTTGAATAGCTTTGTTGTGATTTTGAGAGAAAGATGACAATGTTTGAACGAGGATATTGTATTTGGGATGAATAGACATCCGTTGTAGTTGAATTTATAAAAACATTTACATTAATTTGAGATCGAATAAGGGATGGTGACTTTCCTTCGATTCCCGCTGAATTGGAAATTTGGAAATAAGATTTACTATAAGTTTTATTTTAGTGTTTTGTCTTTTCATATTTTACTAAGTTGTTCACTTAGGATTATTCTTTCAATGTTGAAATGTTATTTCTTTTACATGTTCATAAAAAAAAAAAAAAAAAAAAAAAACATTTTCTAAGAGTATAAACATCGAAAAAAAAAAAAAAAATAATTTTTTTTTTTTTTTTTTTGTAAAAATTAATTTAAGTTAAATTACATAAAATTTGTTGTCCACTTTTAAAAAAATAACTAACCAAAAATGTCTAGTTTTTGCAATCATCATTTGTCAAAGTTAAAAATTGTCAAACATGTTGAATTTTTGTAGAGATGTTCCTTATGGTTAGTAGTTCAAATCCACAAAAAATGAGGTTTTAAATCAGTGAGCATAGGCTTTAATTTTATGGATTTTTTTTTTTTTTGTTGGTAAATTTTTAGGTGTGACTTTGGAACCCTTTTTTTTTTAAGTTTTATTTAATTTGTCATTTGAATACCTTAAGATTATGGTTAGAATACCTGTACAATTTCAATCCTTTTGTATATGGGATGATTGACCTTGAAATTGTATTGGAATAAAGAAAAACATTTACATTAATTTGTTTGTGAGGTGTTGCTAATTACCGATTATTTACAATAAAAACATTTATGAGTATTACTCTGAAGGCCTTGCTTCAGTAATTGGTCACCGCGATTGTCGCCTATATTCTTTCCAAGATAGATGATTCATTTACATAGCCATAACTTTTTTTAAAATTAAGCATTTATAGACGCTTGGATCGGAAAAATTTGTACTCAATATTTATTTTATGAAAAAGTTTGATTTAAGTTGCATAGCTTTACCATGTTACGCTGCAAATGCCACAGAGGGGTCTTAGGCCTAGGGGGATCCTTTGGGATTAGACATCAAGCTAAACTTTGCATTGATGTCGGTTTGTTTCTAATTGCCAATATTTGCCTAACATCTCTATCACCTTATTTCTTGAACTATCATAATTAATCAAGACTTTAAATGCCATCATCTTTAAAGTTGTTGTACATCAACTTTTTTTATAACACCACCACTAAAGATAACAAAAAAAGATTCTTGAAGTAAATATAACTAAAGGGAATGGAATTCTCTCAAAGGTGCAACGTATAACTTTGTTGTGATCTTGAGAGAGAAGATGACAATGTTTGAACGAGGATATTGCAGTCCTTGGTGGGTGAGGAATAGACATCCGTGTAGTTGATTTTATAGTATCGAAAGTTAATTTGAGATCGAATAAGGGATGGCGACTTTCCTCGATTCCCGCTGAATTGGAAATTTGGAAATAAGATTTACTATAAGTTTTATTTTAGTGTTTTGTCTTTCATATTTTACTAAGTTGTTCACTTAGGATTATCTTTCAATGTTGAAATGTTATTTCTTTTACATGTTCTCAAAAAAAAAAAAAAAAAAAAAAAAAAAAAAAAAAAAATTTATTCAAGTATATAATAAAAAAAAAAAAAAAAAAAAAAAATTTTTTTTTTTTTTTTTTTTGTAAAATTCATTTAGAGATATACTCTAACTTACATAAAATTTGTTGTCCACTTTTAAAAAATAACTAACCGTCAAAAAAATGTCTAGTTTTTGCAATCATCATTTGTCAAAGTTAAAAATTGTCAAACATGTTGAATTTTTGTAGAGATGTTCCTTATGGTTAGTAGTTCAAATCCACAAAAAATGAGGTTTTAAATCAGTGAGCATAGGCTTTAATTTATGGATTTTTTTCACCGTTGTTGGTAAATTTTTAGTGTGACTTTGGAACCCTTCTTGAAAGTTTTATTTTAATTTGTCATTTGAATACCTTAAGATTATAGTTAGAATACTTGTACACTTTCAATCCTTTTGTATATGGGATGATTGACCTTGAAATTGTATTGGAATAAAGAAAAACATTTACATTAATTTGTTTGTGAGGTGTTGCTAATTACCGATTATTTACAATAAAACATTTATGAGTATTACTCGGTGCCTTGCTTCTGTAATTGGTCACCGCATTGTTAGCCTATTCTTTCCAAGAAAGATGATTCATTTACACAGTCATAACTTTTTTTTTAAATTAAGCATTTATAGACGCGTTGGATCGGAAAATTTGTACTCAATATTTATTTTATGAAAAAGTTTGATTTCAGTTACGCATAACTTTACCATGTTACGTTGCAAATGCCACAGGAGGGTCTTAGGCCTAGGCGGGATCCTTGGGATTAGACATCAAGCTAAACTTTGCATTTGATGTCGGTTTGTTTCTAATTGCCAATATCATTGCCTAACACCTCTCAGATCACCTTTTATTTCTTGAACTGTCATAATTAATCAAGACTGCAATGCCATCATCTTTTAAGTTGTTGTACATCAACTTTCTTATAACACCACCACTAAAGATAACAAAAATATTCTTGAAGTAAATATAACTGAAGGAATGAATTCTCTCGGCGTGCAACGTATAGCTTTGTTGTTGTCTTGAGAGGAAGATGACAATGTTTGAATTTGAGGATATTGCAGTCCTTTTGTGCGTGAGGAATAGACATCCGTGTAGTTGATTTTATAGTACTTGAAGTTAATTTGAGATCTAATAAGGGATGGTGACTTTCCTTCGATTCCCCGCTGAATTGGAAATTTGGAAATAAGATTTACTATAAGTTTTATTTTAGTGTTTTGTCTTTCATATTTTACTAAGTTGTTCACTTAGGATTATCTTTCAATGTTGAAATGTTATTTCTTTTACATGTTCTCAAAAAAAAAAAAAAAAAAAAAAAAAAAAAAAAAATTTTCAAGAGTATAATAAAAACAAAAAAAAAAAAAAAAAAAAAAAAAATTTTTTTTTTTTTTGTAAAAAATTCATTTAGAGGTATACTCTAAGTTACATAAAATTTGTTGTCCACTTTTAAAAAAATAACTAACCGGTCAAAAAAAAATCTAGTTTTTGCAATCATCATTTGTCAAAGTTAAAAATTGTCAAACATGTTGAATTTTTGTAGAGATGTTCCTTATGGTTAGTAGTTCAAATCCACAAAAAATGAGGTTTTAAATTAGTGAGCATAGGCTTTAATTTATGGATTTTTTTTCACTGTTGTTGGTAAATTTTTAGGTGTGACTTTGGAACCCTTCTTGAAAGTTTTATTTAATTTGTCATTTGAATACCTTAAGATTATGGTTAGAATACCTGTACAATTTCAATCCTTTTGTATATGGGATGATTGACCTTGAAATTGTATTGGAATAAAGAAAAACATTTACATTAATTTGTTTGTGAGGTGTTGCTAATTACCGATTATTTACAATAAAACATTTATGAGTATTACTCAGTGCCTTGCTTCTGTAATTGGTCACCGCATTGTTAGCCTATTCTTTCCAAGATAGATGATTCATTTACATAGCCATAACTTTTTTTTCTTAATTAAGCATTTATAGACGTTGGATCGGAAAATTTGTACTCAATATTTATTTTATGAAAAAAGTTGATTTAAGTTAAATATAACTTTTACCATGTTACGCAAATGTCTAAATGCCATAATTTTTCAAAGTTAAAAATTGGTTGAATTTTTGGCCTAGGTTATCCTTGGGATTAGACATCAAGCTAAACTTTGCATTGATGTCGGTTTGTTTCTAATTGCCAATATCATTGCCTAACATCTCTCGGATCACCTTTTTTTGAATGTTCATAATTAATCAAGACTTTGGATGCCATCATCTTTAAGTTGTTTTATTTAATTTTCTTATAACACCACCACTAAAGATAACAAAAAAGATTCTTGAAGTAAATATAACTGAAGGGAATGAATTCTCTCTCGGGTGCAACGGTATAGCTTTGTTGATGATCTTGAGAGGAAGATGATGACAATGTTTGAATAAAGGATATTGCAGTCCTTTTGTTTGTGAGGAATAGACATCCGTTAATTGTTTTGTATGTAGTTGATTTTATAAAATTTAAGTTAATTTGAGATCCTAATAAGGGATGGTCACTTTCCTTGTTATTTCAATTGAATTGGAAATTTGGAAATAAGATTTTTTCTATAAGTTTTATTTTAGTGTTTTGTCTTTCATATTTTACTAAGTTGTTCACTTAGGATTATCTTTCAATGTTGAAATGTTATTTCTTTTACATGTTCTCAAAAAAAAAAAAAAAAAAAAGGCCTAAAAGAGTATACATTGGGAAATTAAAAAAAAAAAAAAAAAAAATTTTTTTTTTTTTTTTAAAAAATTCATTTAGAGATATATTCTAATTACATAAAATTTGTTGTCCACTTTTAAAAAATAACTAACCGGTCAAAAAAATCTAGTTTTTGCAATCATCATTTGTCAAAGTTAAAAATTGTCAAACATGTTGAATTTTTTGTAGAGATGTTCCTTATGGTTAGTAGTTCAAATCCACAAAAAATGAGGTTTTAAATCAGTGAGCATAGGCTTTAATTTATGGATTTTTTTTTTTGTTGTTGGTAAATTTTTAGGTGTGACTTTGGAACCCTTCTTGAAAGTTTTTTTTAATTTGTCATTTGAATACCTTAAGATTATGGTTAGAATACCTGCATACACTTTCAATCCTTTTGTATATGGGATGATTGACCTTGAAATTGTATTGAATAAAGAAAAACATTTACATTAATTTGTTTGTGAGGTGTTGCTAATTACCGATTATTTACAATAAAAAATTTATGAAGTATTACTCGAAGCCTTGCTTCATAAATTGGTCACCGCATTGTTAGGTATTCTTTCCAAGATAGATGATTCATTTACATAGCCATAACTTTTTTCTAAATTAAGCATTTCTAGACGTTGGATCGGAAAAAAAAGTACTTCAATATTTATTTTATGAAAAAGTTTGATTTAAGTTTTCAATAAAACCATGTTACGCTGCAAATGCCAAAAAGAGGGTCTTAGGCCTAGGCGGGATCCTTTTTTGATTAGACATCAAGCTAAACTTTGCATTGGATGTCGGTTTGTTTCTAATTTGCCAATATCATTGCCTAACATCTCTCGAATCACCTTATTTCTTTGAACTGTCATAATTAATCAAGACTGCAATGCCAAAGATCTTTTTAAGTTGTTGTACATCGCTTTTCTTATAAACACCACCACTAAAGATAAAAAAAAAATTCTTTTGAAGTAAATATAACTTTAAGGGAATGGATTTTTTTTTTGTGCAACGCGGTATAGCTTTGTTGTGATCTTGAGAACCCTTCTGACAATGTTTGAATTTGTCATATTGCACCTTTTTTGATTGAGGGTTAGACATCCGTGTAGTTGATTTTATAGTATCGAAGTTAATTTGAGATTGAATAAGGGATGGCGAATTCCTTCGATTCCCGCTTTGGAAATTTGGAAATAAGATTTACTATAAGTTTTATTTTAGTGTTTTGTCTTTCATATTTTACTAAGTTGTTCACTTAGGATTATCTTTCAATGTTGAAATGTTATTTCTTTTACATGTTCTTTCCAAAAAAAAAAAAAAAAAAAAAAAAATTAGCCATAACTTTTTTCTAAATTAAGCAAAAAAAAAAAAAAAAAAAAAAATTTTTTTAAAAAAAAATCATTTAGAGATATATGAAACTTACATAAAATTTGTTGTCCACTTTTAAAAAATAACTAACCGTAAAAAAAATCTAGTTTTTGCAATCATCATTTGTCAAAGTTAAAAATTGTCAAACATGTTGAATTTTTGTAGAGATGTTCCTTATGGTTAGTAGTTCAAATCCACTAAAAATGAGGTTTTAAATCAGTGAGCATAGGCTTTAATTTATGGATTTTTTTCACTGTTGTTGGTAAATTTTTTAGGTGTGACTTTGGAACCCTTTTTTGAAAGTTTTATTTAATTTGTCATTTGAATACCTTAAGATTATGGTTAGAATACCTGCATACAATTTCAATCCTTTTGTATATGGGATGATTGACCTTGAAATTGTATTGAATAAAGAAAAACATTTACATTAATTTGTTTGTGAGGTGTTGCTAATTACCGATTATTTACAATAAAAAAATTTATGAGTATTACTCATTGCCTTGCTTCAGAATTGGTCACCGGTCACTATTGTTAGCCTATATTCTTTCCAAGATAGATGATTCATTTACATAGCCATAACTTTTTTTTTCTAAATTAAGCATTTATAGACGCGTTGGATCGGAAAATTTGTACTCAATATTTATTTTATGAAAAAGTTTGATTTAAGTTAAAGCGATATAACTTTACCATGTTACGTTGCAAATGCCACAGGAGGGTCTTAGGCCTAGGCGGGATCCTTGGGATTAGACATCAAGCTAAACTTTGCATTTGGTGTAGATTTGTTTCTAATTGCCGGTATCATTGCCTAACATCTCTCAGATCACCTTATTTCTTGAACTGTCATAATTAATCAAGACTGCAATGCCAGCATCTTTTAAGTTGTTGTACATCAGCTTCTCTTATAACACCACCACTAAAGATAACAAAAGATTCTTGAAGTAAATATAACTGAAGGGAATGGATTCTCTCGAAGGTGCAACGTGTATAGCTTTGTTGTGATCTTGAGATGGAAGATGACAATGTTTGAATGAGGATATTGCATTCTTTGGTGCGTGAGGAATAGACATCCGGTGTAGTTGATTTTACAGTACTGAGTTAATTTGAGATCGAATAAGGGATGGCGACTTTCCTTCGATTCCCGTTGAATTGGAAATTTGGAAATAAGATTTTCTATAAGTATTATTTTAGTGTTTTGTCTTTCATATTTTACTAAGTTGTTCACTTAGGATTATCTTTCAAGGTTGAAATGTTATTTCCCTTACATGTTCTCAAAAAAAAAAAAAAAAAAAAAAAAAAAAAATTTTTTAGAGTATAACACACAAAAAAAAAAAAAAAAAAAAAAATTTTTTTTTTTTTTTTTTTTTTTTTTTTTTTTTGTAAAAATTCATTTAGAGGTATACTCTAAGTTACACAAAATTTGTTGTCCACTTTTAAAAAATAACTAACCGTCAAAAAATGTCTAGTTTTTGCAATCATCATTTGTCAAAGTTAAAAATTGTCAAACATGTTGAATTTTTGTAGAGATGTTCCTTATGGTTAGTAGTTCAAATCCACAAAAAATGAGGTTTTAAATTAGTGAGCATAGGCTTTAATTTATGGATTTTTTTTCACTGTTGTTGGTAAATTTTTAGATGTGACTTTGGAACCCTTCTTGAAAGTTTTATTTAATTTGTCATTTGAATACCTTAAGATTATGGTTAGAATACCTGTACAATTTCAATCCTTTTGTATATGGGATGATTGACCTTGAAATTGTATTGGAATAAAGAAAAACATTTACATTAATTTGTTTGTGAGGTGTTGCTAATTACCGATTATTTACAATAAAACATTTATGAGTATTACTCAGTGCCTTGCTTCTGTAATTGGTCACCGCGTTGTCAGTCTATTCTTTCCAAGATAGATGATTCATTTACATAGCCATAACTTTTTTCTAAATTAAGCACTTATAGACGTTGGATCGGAAAATTTGTACTCAATATTTATTTTATGAAAAAGTTTGATTTAAGTTGCGCATAGCTTTACCATGTTACGTTGCAAATGTCTAGTTTTTGCAATCATCATTTTTCAAAGTTAAAAATTGTCAAACATGTTGAATTTTTGTAGAGATGTTCCTTATGGTTAGTAGTTCAAATCCACTAAAAATGAGGTTTTAAATCAGTGAGCATAGGCTTTAATTTCTGGATTTTTTTTCACTGTTGTTGGCAAATTTTTAGGTGTGACTTTGGAACCCCTCTTGAAAGTTTTATTTAATTTGTCATTTGAATACCTTAAGATTATGGTTAGAATACCTGTACAATTTCAATCCTTTTGTATATGGGATGATTGACCTTGAAATTGTATTGGAATAAAGAAAAACATTTACATTAATTTGTTTGTGAGGTGTTGCTAATTACCGATTATTTACAATAAAACATTTATGAGTATTACTCAGTGCCTTGCTTCTGTAATTGGTCACCGCATTGTTAGCCTATTCTTTCCAAGATAGATGATTCATTTACACAGTCATAACTTTTTTCTAAATGAAGCATTTCTAGACGTTGGATCTGAAAATTTGTACTCAATATTTATTTTATGAAAAAGTTTGATTTCAGTTGCATAACTTTTTACCATGTTACGCTTGCAAATGCCACGAGGGTCTTAGGCCTAAAGCGGGATCCTTGGGATTAGACATCAAGCTAAACTTTGCATTTGGTGTAGATTTGTTTCTAATTGCCGGTATCATTGCCTAACATCTCTCAGATCACCTTATTTCTTGAACTGTCATAATTAATCAAGACTGCAATGCCAGCATCTTTTAAGTTGTTGTACATCAGCTTCTCTTATAACACCACCACTAAAGATAACAAAAGATTCTTGAAGTAAATATAACTGAAGGGAATGGATTCTCTCGAAGGTGCAACGTGTATAGCTTTGTTGTGATCTTGAGATGGAAGATGACAATGTTTGAATGAGGATATTGCAGTCTTTGGTGGTGGGTGAGGAATAGACATCCGTGTAGTTGATTTTATAGTATCTTGAAGTTAATTTGAGATCGAATAAGGGATGGCGACTTTCCTTCGATTCCCGCTGAATTGGAAATTTGGAAATAAGATTTTCTATAAGTTTTATTTTAGTGTTTTGTTTTGTCTGTTCATATTTTACTAAGTTGTTCACTTAGGATTATCTTTCAAGGTTTATATATTTTACTAAGTTGTTCACTTAGGATTATCTTTCAAGGTTGAAATGTTATTTCTTTTACATGTTCTCAAAAAAAAAAAAAAAAAAAAAAAACCTTTTTTTTCAAGAGTATAACACACAAAAAAAAAAAAAAAAAAAAAAAAAAAAAAAAAAAAATCATTTAGAGGTATACTCTAACTTACATAAAATTTGTTGTCCACTTTTAAAAAAATAACTAACCGTCAAAAATGTCTAGTTTTTGCAATCATCATTTGTCAAAGTTAAAAATTGTCAAACATGTTGAATTTTTGTAGAGATGTTCCTTATGGTTAGTAGTTCAAATCCACAAAAAATGAGGTTTTAAATCAGTGAGCATAGGCTTTAATTTATGGATTTTTTTTCACTGTTGTTGGTAAATTTTTAGGTGTGACTTTGGAACCCTTCTTGAAAGTTTTATTTAATTTGTCATTTGAATACCTTAAGATTATGGTTAGAATACCTGTACAATTTCAATCCTTTTGTATATGGGATGATTGACCTTGAAATTGTATTGGAATAAAGAAAAACATTTACATTAATTTGTTTGTGAGGTGTTGTTGCTAATTACCGATTATTTACAATAAAACATTTATGAAGTATTACTCGATGCCTTGCTTCACGTAATTGGTCACCGCATTGTCAGTCTATTCTTTCCAAGATAGATGATTCATTTACATAGCCATAACTTTTTTTTTCTTAATTAAGCATTTATAGACGTTGGATCGAAAAAATTTGTACTCAATATTTATTTTATGAAAAAGTTTGATTTAAGTTAGCATAACTTTACCATGTTACGCTGCAAATGCCACAGAGGGTCTTAGGCCTAGGCGGGATCCTTGGGATTAGACATCAAGCTAAACTTTGCATTTGTCGGTTTGTTTCTAATTGCCAATATCATTGCCTAACATCTCTCGATCACCTTTTTTTTTTCTTGAACTGGCTCATAATTAATCAAGACTGCAATGCCATCATCTTTAAGTTGTTGTACATCGCCTTTTCTTATAACACCACCACTAAAGATAACAAAAAATATTCTTGAAGTAAATATAAATCAAGGGAATGAATTCTCTCAAGGTGCAACGTGTATAGCTTTGTTGTGATCTTTGAGAGGGAAGATGACAATGTTTGAACGAGGATATTGCAGTCTTTTTGGTGCGTGAGGAATAGAATAGACATCCGTGTAGTTGATTTTATAGTAATCGAAGTTAATTTGAGATCGAATAAGGGATGGCGACTTTCCTTCGATTCCCGTTGAATTGGAAATTTGGAAATAAGATTTTCTATAAGTTTTATTTTAGTGTTTTGTCTTTCATATTTTACTAAGTTGTTCACTTAGGATTATCTTTCAAGGTTGAAATGTTATTTCCCTTACATGTTCTCAAAAAAAAAAAAAAAAAAAAAAAAAAAAAAAATTTTTAAGTATAACAAACAAAAAAAAAAAAAAAAAAAAAAAAAAAATTTTTTTTTTTTTTTTTTTTTTAAAAATTCATTTAGAGGTATACTCTAAGTTACACAAAATTTGTTGTCCACTTTTAAAAAATAACTAACCGTCAAAAAATGTCTAGTTTTTGCAATCATCATTTGTCAAAGTTAAAAATTGTCAAACATGTTGAATTTTTGTAGAGATGTTCCTTATGGTTAGTAGTTCAAATCCACAAAAATGAGGTTTTTAAATTAGTGAGCATAGGCTTTAATTTATGGATTTTTTTTTTTTTCACCTGTTGTTGGTAAATTTTTAGATGTGACTTTGGAACCCTTCTTGAAAGTTTTATTTAATTTGTCATTTGAATACCTTAAGATTATGGTTAGAATACCAATAATTTCAATCCTTTTGTATATGGGATGATTGACCTTGAAATTGTATTGGAATAAAGAAAACATTTACATTAATTTGTTTGTGAGGTGTTGCTAATTACCGATTATTTACAATAAAACATTTATGAGTATTACTTTCGATTGCCTTGCTTTCATAATTGGTCACCGTTGTTCATTGTCGATTATTCTTTCCAAGATAGATGATTCATTTACATAGCCATAACTTTTTTCTAAATTAAGCACTTATAGACGCGTTGGATCGGAAAAATTTGTACTCAATATTTATTTTATGAAAAAGTTTGATTTAAGTATACTTAACTTACCAAAATTTGTTTTACTTTTAAAAAAATTACGCCTTGGAAAAATGTCTAGTTTTTGCAATCATCATTTTTCAAAGTTAAAAATTGTCAAACATGTTGAATTTTTGTAGAGATGTTCCTTATGGTTAGTAGTTCAAATCCACTAAAAATGAGGTTTTAAATCAGTGAGCATAGGCTTTAATTTATGGATTTTTTTTCACTGTTGTTGGTAAATTTTTAGGTGTGACTTTGGAACCCTTTTTGAAAGTTTTATTTAATTTGTCATTTGAATACCTTAAGATTATGGTTAGAATACCTGTACACTTTCAATCCTTTTGTATATGGGATGATTGACCTTGAAATTGTATTAGAATAAAGAAAAACATTTACATTAATTTGTTTGTGAGGTGTTGCTAATTACCGATTATTTACAATAAACATTTATGAGTATTACTTTCGCTGCCTTGCTGCTTCAAATTGGTCACCGCATTGTTGTTAGTCTATTCTTTCCAAGATAGATGATTCATTTACACAGTCATAACTTTTTTTTCTAAATTAAGCATTTCTAGACGTTGGATCGGAAAATTTGTACTCAATATTTATTTTATGAAAAAGTTTGATTTAAGTTGAACATAACTTTACCATGTTACGCTGCAAATGCCACAGAGGGTCTTAGGCCTAGGCGGGATCCTTGGGATTAGACATCAAGCTAAACTTTGCATTGGGTGTTGGTTTGTTTCTAATTGCCGTATCATTGCCTAACATCTCTCGATCACCTTATTTCTTGAACTGTCAATTAATCAAAGACTGCAATGCCAAAGATCTTTTAAGTTTTTGTACATCAGCTTTTTTATATACCACCACTAAAGATAACAAAAAGATTCTTGAAGTAAATATAACTAAAGGGAATGGATTCTCTCGAAGGTGCAACGTGTATAGCTTTGTTGTGATCTTGAGATGGAAGATGACAATGTTTGAATTTGGATATTGCAGTCCTTTGGTGGGTGAGGAATAGACATCCGTGTAGTTGATTTTATAGTATTGAAGTTAATTTGAGATCGAATAAAGATGGGCGACTTTCCTTCGATTTCCCGCTGAATTGGAAATTTGGAAATAAGATTTACTATAAGTTTTATTTTAGTGTTTTGTCTTTCATATTTTACTAAGTTGTTCACTTAGGATTATCTTTCAAGGTTGAAATGTTATTTCCCTTACATGTTCTCAAAAAAAAAAAAAAAAAAAAAAAAAAAAAAAAATTATTCGAAGAGTATAACACACAAAAAGAAGAAAAAAAAAAAAAAAATTTTTTTTTTTTTTTTTCAAAAATTCATTTAGAGGTATAAAAGTTACATTTAATTTGTTGTCCACTTTTAAAAAATAACTAACCGTAAAAAATGTCTAGTTTTTGCAATCATCATTTGTCAAAGTTAAAAATTGTCAAACATGTTGAATTTTTGTAGAGATGTTCCTTATGGTTAGTAGTTCAAATCCGCAAAAAATGAGGTTTTAAATCAGTGAGCATAGGCTTTAATTTATGGATTTTTTTTCACTGTTGTTATTAAATTTTTAGGTGTGACTTTGGAACCCTTTTTGAAAGTTTTATTTAATTTGTCATTTGAATACCTTAAGATTATGGTTAGAATACCTGTACACTTTCAATCCTTTTGTATATGGGATGATTGACCTTGAAATTGTATTGGAATAAAGAAAAACATTTACATTAATTTGTTTGTGAGGTGTTGCTAATTACCGATTATTTACAATAAAACATTTATGAGTATTACTCAGTGCCTTGCTTCTGTAATTGGTCACCGCATTGTTAGCCTATTCTTTCCAAGATAGATGATTCATTTACATAGCCATAACTTTTTTCTAAATTAAGCATTTATAGACGTTGGATAGGAAAATTTGTACTCAATATTTATTTTATGAAAAAGTTTGATTTAAGTTGCGCATAACTTTACCATGTTACGTTGCAAATGCCACAGAGGGTCTTAGGCCTAGGCGGGATCCTTGGGATTAGACATCAAGCTAAACTTTGCATTGGATGTCGGTTTTGTTTCTAATTGCCAATATCATTGCCTAACATCTCTCGATCACCTTATTTCTTTGAACTGTCATAATTAATCAAGACTGCAATGCCATCATCTTTTAAGTTGTTGTACATCAGAACCTTTTCTTATAACACCACCACTAAAGATAACAAAAATATTCTTGAAGTAAATATAACTGAAGGGAATGGATTCTCTCGCAGGTGCAACGTGTATAGCTTTGTTGTGATCTTGAGATGGAAGATGACAATGTTTGAATGAGGATATTGCAGTCTTTGGTGCGTGAGGAATAGACATCCGGTGTAGTTGATTTTACAGTACTGAGTTAATTTGAGATCGAATAAGGGATGGCGACTTTCCTTCGATTCCCGTTGAATTGGAAATTTGGAAATAAGATTTTCTATAAGTATTATTTTAGTGTTTTGTCTTTCATATTTTACTAAGTTGTTCACTTAGGATTATCTTTCAAGGTTGAAATGTTATTTCCCTTACATGTTCTCAAAAAAAAAAAAAAAAAAAAAAAAAACTTTTTCGAAGAGTATAACACAAAAACAAAAAAAAAAAAAAAAAAAAAAAAAAATTTTTTTTTTTTGTAAAAATTCATTTAGAGGTATACTCTAAGTTACACAAAATTTGTTGTCCACTTTTAAAAAATAACTAACCGTCAAAAAATGTCTAGTTTTTGCAATCATCATTTGTCAAAGTTAAAAATTGTCAAACATGTTGAATTTTTGTAGAGATGTTCCTTATGGTTAGTAGTTCAAATCCACAAAAAATGAGGTTTTAAATTAGTGAGCATAGGCTTTAATTTATGGATTTTTTTTCACTGTTGTTGGTAAATTTTTAGATGTGACTTTGGAACCCTTCTTGAAAGTTTTATTTAATTTGTCATTTGAATACCTTAAGATTATGGTTAGAATACCTGTACAATTTCAATCCTTTTGTATATGGGATGATTGACCTTGAAATTGTATTGAATAAAAGAAAAACATTTACATTAATTTGTTTGTGAGGTGTTGCTAATTACCGATTATTTACAATAAAACATTTATGAGTATTACTCAGTGCCTTGCTTCTGTAATTGGTCACCGCATTGTCAGTCTATTCTTTCCAAGATAGATGATTCATTTACATAGCCATAACTTTTTTCTAAATTAAGCACTTATAGACGTTGGATCGGAAAATTTGTACTCAATATTTATTTTATGAAAAAGTTTGATTTAAGTTTTTAAATAGCTTTACCATGTTAAAAAAATGTCTAGTTTTTGCAATCATCATTTTTCAAAGTTAAAAATTGTCAAACATGTTGAATTTTTGTAGAGATGTTCCTTATGGTTAGTAGTTCAAATCCACTAAAAATGAGGTTTTAAATCAGTGAGCATAGGCTTTAATTTCTGGATTTTTTTCACTGTTGTTGGCAAATTTTTAGGTGTGACTTTGGAACCCCTCTTGAAAGTTTTATTTAATTTGTCATTTGAATACCTTAAGATTATGGTTAGAATACCTGTACACTTTCAATCCTTTTGTATATGGGATGATTGACCTTGAAATTGTATTGGAATAAAGAAAAACATTTACATTAATTTGTTTGTGAGGTGTTGCTAATTACCGATTATTTACAATAAAACATTTATGAGTATTACTCAGTGCCTTGCTTCTGTAATTGGTCACCGCATTGTTAGTCTATTCTTTCAAAGATAGATGATTCATTTACACAGTCATAACTTTTTTCTAAATTAAGCATTTCTAGACGTTGCATCGGAAAATTTGTACTCAATATTTATTTTATAAAAAAGCTTGATTTAAGTTGAACATAACTTTACCATGTTACGTTGTAAATGCCACAGGAGGGTCTTAGGCCTAGGCGGGATCCTTGGGATTAGACATCAAGCTAAACTTTGCATTGGGTGTCGGTTTGTTTCTAATTGCCGGTATCATTGCCTAACATATCTCAGATCACCTTATTTCTTGAACTGTCATAATTAATCGAGACTGCAATGCCAGCATCTTTTAAGTTTTTGTACATCAGCTTCTTTTATAACACCACCACTAAAGATAACAAAAAGATTCTTGAAGTAAATATAACTAAAGGGAATGGATTCTCTCGAAGGTGCAACGTGTATAACTTTGTTGTGATATTGAGAGGGAAGATGACAATGTTTGAACGAGGATATTGCTGTCCTTGGTGGGTGAGGAATAGACATCCGGTGTAGTTGATTTTGTAGTACTGAGTTAATTTGAGATCGAATAAGGGATGGCGACTTTCCTTCGATTCCCGTTGAATTGGAAATTTGGAAATAAGATTTACTATAAGTTTTATTTTAGTGTTTTGTCTTTCATATTTTACTAAGTTGTTCACTTAGGATTATCTTTCAAGGTTGAAATGTTATTTCTTTTACATGTTCTCAAAAAAAAAAAAAAAAAAAAAAAAAAAAAAAAACTTTTATTCGAAGAGTATAACACACAAAAATAAGAAAAAAAAAAAAACGTGTTAGATTTAAATCGATTTGGAGAGAACACCACACTAATTTAACATTAACTTAACATATAGATTGAATCAATAAAAGAGAGAGAGAGAATTCTTATTTCTTGAGATTAAAACTAAATGGGAGGAGGTTACCTTTATATACAACTAGGTAACCTCCTTTCTAAGATAAGGGATTAACAGATAGACAAGAAGAATGAGGATGATCATGATAAACATCAAGATAGAAGGTTATCGGGATAAATACCAAGATAGAGGATTATCGAGGATAACACATAGCAATGGTGGGCATCTATATAAGCCCATGGATTTCATAACACTCCCCGATGTCCACCATTCTTATGGAAATTATGGTGGATGCATCTTTTGTAGCATTCTTCCTCGGATGCTCTATAACTCTCAATGGCAGTTGCCTCATTAAAACCTTGCTAAGGAAAACCCAAAGGGGAAAAACCAAAGCTAAGGAAAAAGAGTACAACATTACTTAGAATCATTGTGACTTGCTTAATATCGCCTCATTAAAACCTTTACTAGGAAAACCCAAAAGGATAAAACCTAGATAAGGAAAAAGAGTACGCTGCATATGTCCCGGACACATTCTTCGTGATGCTCCCCCGCTCAATTACTCCCTCCTCGATAAAGACAAGTCTTAATCATTTCTATTACTTGCTCGACCTTAATCTGCTTCTTCTTCTTAATCTGATGAGTGTAAAAGAATTTTGGCGCAATGTGTTTTGTCATGTCTCCTTTTATAAATCATTCTTGAATCTGGGCTATACAAGCTGGATTATCCTCATAAATAATGCTGGGAACACCTGTTATAGAAGGCAATTGACAAGAACTACGAATATGCCCAATTAATAACCTTAGCCATACACATTCACGACTAGCTTCATGAAGAGCTAAAATTTCAGAGTGGTTAGAGAAAGTTGCCACTAAAGTTTGTTTAGTGCAATGCCAACAAATGGCAGCATTACCACTAAGAAATACATACCTGTTTGGGAGTGACCCTTCTGAGGGTCAGATAGATAACCAAAGACTGCATAGCCAACTAGATCATAGTCATTAGTGGAACCATAAGAATAAAATAGTTTCATACAAGTTAATTCATAAAAATATCTCAATATGTGTTAGACATCATTCCAGTGTCTAAGTGTATGTGCACAATTATATCTTGATAAGAAACTAATAGAAAATGCAATGTATGATCTTGTGCACATATTGTGCTAGATACATAAATGCTTCAATATCACTCAAGTAGAGTAGTTTCAAGACCAAGAACTTCCTCATTGTTCTTCCTTTAGTTGAAATGGATTCTTATCCAAATCCAAGTTTCTCACAACCATGTGCTTTGTCCATTTCATTTCAAAAATCTATAGTTAGCAGTTTTCTCCAATTCCTTAGGAGTCCCAATCAAGTTTGTACCAACGAAACTTGCTGCTACTATATTGAATCCAACCTCGGATTTTACTATAGGTCCACACCATATTTTTCAAAGAGTTTAATTATGCTTTAATAGCAAATTCCAGATTGGCCAATCTTTCATTTGTCGACAAAATGTACACGTGGTTCATTTATTTTCATCATTGTCCTTTGATGTTCCAATAGCTATACCATAGCTAAATATGTCATCCATGACAAGTGCTTTCCTATCCCACAATTCACCTGAACATGCATGGAATATTGAGATCGATCTCTTTATTTTCAGGTACCTGTGCCTCTCCATGGGCAACCATATATATAGGCATTTCAGTGAATTTGGATATTTGCACATTATTTGTTTATGGAGCTCCAGCCATTACCTGGCTATTAATTGGACAAGATGGTTTCTCAGTTCTCCTCTCCTAGGAGCTTTGGATCCTATAGGTCTACCACGCTTTTAGCGTATAGTAGATTCATTTGCCGCCATGTTTGGACCCCGGCCCAAATGGAACATCAATTCTCGGCCGCACATTCATGGTTACTTTTACCATATCATTAAATGCTTAGGCATTTTCTTTGCAACCGCTTGCAAGTGTATCATTCTCCTTATCTCTTAATGAGACAGAGGACGGATCCAAGTTGCTTCATCGCCGTTCCTTAGAGCAACCATTGCTCTTCTCCCCTAACGACGGGAATACTATCTCATTAAATTGACAATTATGTATATACGACCGCCTAAGTGAGCTCGGCTTCCAACGTTAGATATGATACACGCGTCTTTTCTCATTTATGGGTATAGTCGACCCGGACATATATCCATAATACTTTTCTCCATTTATATATCCATACATTTCAACATAAAGCAAAATAAATTTGTAAAGATTGATACTAGTGCATTGTGATAGAATAAATTCAAAATAAGGAAATTCAAAATATTAACGCATACCAAGGCTAGAGAAATTGATACTAGTGCATTGTGATAGAATAAATTAACGTAATTAGAGAATCACGAATAATAACTAATAATTGCCTAATTCCAATTCAAAATAATATTAGGAAAACAATAGTGACCATTACCTAATGAGGAAAAATCAAACTTAAAAACAAAATAACTAAGTTGTCTACTAATAATTAGACAAGTAATAATAAAATTTAGATCTTCCGATCTAGTTTGGTAATGGTTTAAACATAGCATCAAATGCTTAATTACTCGAGAGGTCGACCATCAACATCCTCGAAGAAATCATTACAATTCAAGGGTGTAATGTCCAATGGTATTCCAAATCAAATCCTTCCACCACATTTGTCTCCAACTCCATGGCATTAACAGAAGTTATGTATTTTTCTACTAGATGTGTCGGTGTAATGCGACAAGCACGTGACCAATGCCCGTGTTCTCCACATCTATAGCAAGTGCTCTCGGAGTTCCTCGAGAGGATTTGAGTCCCTTTTATGGTGGAGCTGGCCACTTGTTCCAATTTCCCTTTTGTTGGTCATTAGTATTCCAATGGTCATTTTTTCTATGACCATTGCCATCTCTATAAGGATGATAACCTCGACCACCTCTCCCAAAGATTTCGCCTCTTCCACGCCTCTCCCATGTCCTCTACGGACGACTACCATTAGCTCGAAAGTGGCATTGGCTTCGGAATGGCCATTGACCCCGTTTGGTCCGGAGTTGGGTTATTGATTAAAAGATTACTATTTTGCTCCAAACAAGGAGACATGTGATAAGATCGAATATTTGGAGAATCGTCTCTCGATATTGTCACTGCAGGAGCACATTCGAGGCATGAAAGGTAGAAAGAGTTTTCTCTAACATCTGCTCATCGGTTATATTTTCACCACACAATTTCAACCGAAAACTATATTAAACAAAGCAGAGTTGTATTCAGAAACTGTTTTATAGTCTTGGAACCTCAGGTTGAGCCATTCATTTTGAGCATTTGGTAGTATGACCATCTTCTGGTGATCATATCTATCCTTCAGGGATTTCCAAAGACCTGCTGGTCTTCCTCCTCATTAGGTGCTCATTCTTTAAGTCGCCATGAATATGATGACGTAGGAATATGAGAGTGGCTTTTTCCTCCGGGCTCATTTCGTTTCCTTCTTTAATAGCATCACCAAGTTTTTTAGATTGTAAATGGATCTTGGCATCCAACTGCCATGATAAATAATTGTCACCTCTAATTGAAAGAGCTTGAAAATCGAGTTTAGTAAGATTTGACATCTTTAAAGGTAACTGTAATGTAATAAATAAAATTTAGGCATCAATAACTAAATAAAGATAACCTCAAGAGTTTCATCATTGGTTTTGCCTTATATGCTTTATGTCTCCTAACTTCAAGAACATCGCCATTTAACATACTTTAGTATAATTAGACTAACATTCTTTCACACACGCTTCTCCAAACATGCCTACCATACTATAAACGGTTGACATCAACGATAGGTCATGCAAGTTAGTAAATCAAATCGCATGTTACAAAAATAATCACGCCTCATTATCTTTATATACACGCCTCATATCCTAAAATGATCACGCCTATTATCAAAGCATACAAGCATTATCATACCGCGGTGATAATCACTTAGCATTCAATCAATTCATATTATCATGGAAATTAAACTAACTTCCCCTCGGGCCTAGGCTAAAAGTTTAGGAGCAAATAACAAAGAAACATCAAGATCCCAACAATTAATAAGAAGGAAAAAGAAAGACATTATGCACATATTCACTCAGAATTCGACAATAGTAAATCAAGAGTAAAGTTAATTGGTGTATATCCATTGCAGATAATCATTATCATTTTTATTAAGGTTGTCTTATTAAGGTGATTTTGTTTAGTTGGTCACTAATCATTATTCGTAGTTTCCATTCAACAGTAAAAATTTGACCAAAGTATGCATGATGTATATATAGACTTAGTTCCACAAACCTTAACTCAACAGGCATGTTATATTAACCTTGTATATAAGCACACTAATCTAGCCACATAAATAAAATTTATGCTGTCGATTATACTCAAGTACTACGAAGCTAACTCATGGTGGTCATGTTATTACTAAATAATAAGCATGCAATCATATCATTCATTTGTGGAATAAAAAGTGATGCGAGGATGCAATAGATTATCATGAGCACAGCACATGCATAATGCTACAGCTAGAGTTTATCTTTTATTCTACTTCTATTTTGAATCCTTAGTTAATTAGAATTAGACTAGCTTCTATTTTAGTTTCCCAAGTTCTATTATGATTAGGATTTGTTAACTAGTTCTCTATATAAGCAAATGTAAACCTTAAGATTTTGAGACTTGATTATTATTATTGAATTAAGAGAATTCGTTTTTATTCATTAAACCCTAGTTTTGGGTATCTTTATACATTGTGTATCTATTGTTCTTGCTTCCGCTTCATGAAAAGATACATCAAATTGGTATCGATTTTTAGGTTTTTCCCCTGGTTTGCTCGTCATGGCCACTCAACGAAGAGGACGCCGGACGACCACCAAAGAGTAAATTCAAGATTGATTCGTGTTGAGAAAAGAATTGCAAGCAAATTCGACCGATTTTTGGCGACATAAAAGAGATTTTGATGAAGCTCGTGCGACTTTCAACCCAAACACACCATTGACGTTGTGGACAGACAGTGGGTGGACGATGACCCCCAAGATTCCCACCACTCTGGTTCTGAAGTTGAGTTAGTTGTTGCAGCCCAAAATACTCAATCCAATCGACGCCGATCCATGCACCCCGCTGAGAACTTCTCCACATCCATCTTCCATTGAAAGCGATAAAGAATCGCTTGTAGCTTCAAGCACTAAATCACCATCTTCTCCAATTCGTCGATTGGGACGACCTATTGTTGATGGAAGTGGTCCGATTTTGAATCCCAATCGATCGGGTCGATTTCCTCGCTCGATTTGGCCTTCCCGAGTCAAGATCGCAGACGCAATCACACAATTCGAGTTCCCCATGTTGATCAAACTTTTCAGCATAAAGATTTTGCTCCCAAAATTTATTATGATGCAGATCTCGATGCAAATCGCCCAAGCTATCGTCGAAATCTGTCCGGCCTTGGCCGTGGTCAAAGGCATATTGATGCTTCTGTTACTCCTGGTCATCTTCTCCAGCAGAATTTCGATCGGCCAAAGAGACGATCCTATTTTCCTAATTCACGGGCTGGGCAAACTAATGCTCCTTGGGCTTCTAATGTGCAGGCCCATGGAAGACCTCATGATACTTTCAGGGCTACAAATTATATTCCAGTCCAACATAATACTAGGCCTGCCCACAAGAATGTCGTTATCACGACCACCCCATTCCCCTCGACCCGCCATTCGCCACCCCCCCGCCCGACAAATTACGTCGGTTAGCACCAGCTTTTGATCCTCCGGACCCTTCAGATTCTCCATCTAGTCCTTCTCCACCAAGGCACAATAACCACAATTGGCTAATCAAAGGCGTGGGCATCAACAAAAAGTGCACCATAATACAGGTAATTTTGATATTAATCGTTTATTGCGCATTTTAGAGAAGAATCGATGGGTGATATTAAATTAGACGCGTCCTGAATTTAATGGAAAATTACAGCCTGATGCTTTTTTGTCGACCGGTTAAATAAGATTGAAAAAGTTTTTGATTATAAAATTTTGAGGATCCTAAGTGTGTTAAATTAGTTGCGACTAAATTAACGGGCTATGCACTTGTTTGGGGATGAACTTCAATTGACTCGTGCTAAATTGGGTTACAATAAGATTACTACATGGGATAAGATGCTGAGAGTTGAAAAAAGAATTTATTCCTCAT